>NW_008596727.1:0-72971 GCF_000691845.1 Merops nubicus | reverse complement strand
TTAAATATATCAGCTGCCATAGAATTTAATTTAAAGTGACCAACAAAAGTTTTGAACAAAAGCGATTTTATAATAGTTTTAAATATTTGCGACAGGAAAGCAGTAGGTAAGTTCTTAAAAATAATAGTATTTAATATTTTAATTTTAATATATTTTTAAAAGAGCTGAAAGTCTGTTTTGCAGACTTAAATTGGCTTTGGACAAAGGGTGATCTAAGTGGTTCTTTGGCATCTGTCATTCAGAGTGGAACGATTCCCTTCCAGTACATCTTAAGAGACAATCTCGTCAAAAAAACTTTATATAATGGGCTGTCAATTCTCAGTCTGTTATCAGGACTGAGAGGAAGGGACAGCATCCTGTCACCTTCTAATCTCAGTCATCTAACTAGACTCCTGAAATTTAAATGCTAATATTATACTGTCTCATACAATTTTGACATGGACTCAATATTCAGCAGTTTTAGCCAGCTTGTGAATATATGTAGCAACACAAAGTTAATGTAACCACTGTTGCTTTCTCTTAATTATTTTATTTTCTATTTCATAATTTTAAGCTTTGTTTACTATTTGCATTATCTGTTGCATTGTCACATTTAATATTCATTTTTCAGTTAAAACATTTTGTCTGCTAGAGCTGAGTTCAAAGTTTAAATTCTGCTCATGCTGAGAATTCTTTGTCAAGCTGTAAAAATAAGAGCTGAAGAAAAGAGTGAATATCTGTAGAAGAATGGCCCTAATATTACTCACTAAAATGGTATTGCTGCACAAAAAAAATAGAGTTCGGTTGGAAGAAAACAAAACAAAAAAACTTCATTAATCCTGGTCCCCTAAGATTAACTATTTAAGTCATAAAATCATTCTGGTTGGAAGAGATCTTTAAGATCATCAAGTCCAGCCTTTATCCCAGCACTACCAGGTCACCACCAAACCATGTCTTTAAGCACCACAGGTGTGTCCTTAAGCACAAGTCTTTTAGATACCTTCAGGAATAGTGACTCAACCATTCCCTGGACAGTCTGTTCTAATGCCTGAAAACCTTTTCTGTGAGGAAATATTTCCGTATCTCCAACTTAAACTTCCTCTTGTCCTATTGCTTGCTACAAAGGAGAACAGATTGAGCTTCACCTTACTACAACCTCCTTTCAGGTAGTTGCAAAGAGCATTAAGATCTCCCCTAAATGTTCTCTTCTGCTGCTCAACTCCTCATGAGACTTGTGCTCTAGACCCTTGACCACCTTCAATGCCCTTCTTTGGACATGCTGCAGTACCTCAACGTCCTTCTTCTAGTGAGGGGCCCAAAACTGAACACAGTAGTTAAGGTGTGGCCTCACCAGTGCTGAGTACAGGGGCACTTCTCTACTCCTACTGGGCACACTATTTCTGACAGAAAACAGGATGCTGTTGGCCTTCTTGGCCACCTGGGCACACTGCTGGCTCACGTTCAGCCAGCTGTCAAACAACATTGCCAGGGTTCTTTTCCACTGGACACCTTTCCAAGTACTCTTCCTCAAGCCTGCAGCATTGCCTGGGGTTGTTGTGACCCAAGTGCAGGACCTGGCACTTGGCCTTGTTGAACCTCACACAATTGGCCTTGGCCCATCAATCCAGCCTGTCCAGATCCCTTTGTAGAGCCTTTCTACACTCAAGCAGATCTACATGCCCCCATTGTGTGTTATTCCCAATGTAATATAAAGGCTGAAGCATTTAAGATGAATAGCTGTATAAAGGTGAGAAAAATCAAAGTTGCTTAAGATGTCTCCTCTTGCAGTTTATGCAGAAAAAAAATGAGGGATTGATTGTGAGCCTCTTTTGGGTGCTTAGAAGGGAAATCTTTTCAACTTCCTGCTACAGCAGTATATATGAAATGCTGATAGGCAGACCTTGTAAAATCTGTCCATTTACCAATACAATATCAATCATTGTGCATTTTTCCCTAATAGATAAATAACATTATCAGAAGTTTAGCAAGCGCCCCCACAGTATACATGTGGTAGTATCCTAATTATATAAATATTACAGTCCTACTTCCTAGGAGGTAGACTAGGTAGACATACCCTCCGGGGCTTTCTCAAGGGTTGCGTTCCTTAATTTTATGCTTATTCAGCAGAATTTTTTCAAGCGGTATGTGATTTTATCTTCAGCTTTAGTTTGGAGAGTGTTAGAAACTTCTGGAACAAAACATCTAGTTTCTGCTAAAGACTACAGAAAGATTACATTTGAAGTCCTCTTTTTTTCCTTTTCATCTTTTCTTTTTTTTTTCCCCCTTAAATACATTGACTTAATAATTAACTACTGAAGTGGACTGATTAAGTGATCTCAGTTGTATGCTTTTACTTAAATCCATAGTGATTTAAACCACTGAACAGGATTATTTTTTCTCTCTTGCAGGGGAGGTTAATTTAATTAGTGTCAGTGTTACCTAATGTAATTATTGTTCTGGAGTATAACAGAGATTATTTCAGACATCTTAAAAAACAGATGGCACTTGGAGGTTATTATGACTGAACTGATCCATTCTTTAAGGATACTGCAGAAATCTGTAAAAATTTTGTTCTTTGAATCCATAGCTCATAAAAGTACTAAGTGTTTTGTTTGCTTTCGAAGGGTATTATAATAATTAACAAGAGTAATAAATGAGGATAATCAGTACATAAATCTCTAATCATACTGTTCTGTGACTCCAACTTTTGCTGTTCAGAATAGCAAAGCTATTATTGATGGCTGTGCAGGTGGGACTATAGTATAAATACTGTATTTTGCAGGCAGCTTGTAATATTTATTTAGTTTGAAAGCCTTAGACTCTGGAGTCTTTAATCACTTGCATTTGAATCTAAGCACTGATGTGCTGTCTTACCTTCCTTCCTTGTCCAATTTTTCTTTGTTTTCATTAAATGAGTTAATATGCTACCTTGGTATCTGGCACTCCATATAGGTAAAAGGAGGAAGGACCAGGCCCCTGCTGTAGACATACTGGACCGTGAGTAAGAGTGTCTTGATTTTGTGGAGTAGCTGAGTGCCTGCATTCTGAATTTGCTGAAGTCGAATTCTGTGAATATCTCTGATATATTTCCTTTCTGTGGAAAATACAATAATCTCATGTTTCATGGCTGGCTTGCAGATATCATACATGATCCCAGAAGGTTTGACAGTTCTTGTAATCGTTGTGTATGTGAACAAATTTCAGATTATTTCTTTCTATTGTATTTGTCTCAATAGCTAAGGAACCTTTCGAACTTGGATCTACGTCATATCACAGAACTGGACAATGAAACCGTGATGGAAATAGTAAAGAGATGCAAAAACCTTAATTCCCTCAATCTGTGTCTGAACTGGATCATTAATGACAGGTAACTTAATTATAGCATCTAAAACCACTATAAAGCAAATTTAACTAGTTTTATTAGTTGCAAAAAATTCCTGATGGCTATTGGGCTGAAGGAAGCAAGAAGTGTTTTCTGAGTGTTTCTTCTTGCTTGTTTTGGATAAATCATGTAGACACATTTTACAGATAGAGAAAAGTTATAACTGGATGACAGCACTAATCAGTTTCCTGTAGATTTAATGAGAATGTGCTTTTTAGCATGTGTGATTGAAATGTACAGTTGCAGTTATGAATCCTCCAAGAGGTAGCCAGGATTTAAACAGATTTATATTCACACATATGATGAAGCATATTTTTGACTACATAAGGAAAAATAAGCGGCTTGTGGGTTAAGTGGTGGAATTCATGTCTTCTTAGAAAACAAAGTCCTTCATTTTTACAGTCCTCCTATATCCTGTTCTTTTAATCAAGCCATCTGTTTTAACATCAAGAAAATGCACACAGGTAATGTATAGTTATATTGCAGATCAGATGAAAAAAGTGAAAAACCTGAAGAAGTGGAAATTTCCTTTTGAAACGAGAAAACTGAACAAAGCCATTACTCAAAGGTACACAGGAGAGGACACTTGGCATTATTTTTAACAGATTAGTTTATTATAACTGGTGATTTAAACAAAAGTAAAGAGACACTTTTAACAGAGAGAAGTTCTAAAATGGCTTCATACAGACCAGAATGATGTGTTTTAGCAATTCTACTTCTTCCCCGTTATTACAGATTTTTTTCTAATACAATCTTTTTCAAAGTTTTCTGAAGTCTTTAAGAATGTACTCATGTATAAATGAGCTTAGGCTTTGAAAGTATAGTATTCTAAAAACACTAAAATTGAAATGTGTTGAACAGTAAGTACCATTGAACTTTTGCTGTAACTCCTTTTAGCCTTTAAGGATGTTTTTTTGGTTTTGTAGGCTTAGGTCAAACCCTTAATGTAACTTCACTGTTTTGAAAGTATATAGTTGTCTCGTATCTTTCTGTCTTGTAGGGCCTTATTTTCATATGAATATAAAGCTTCTGTAGTGGAAAATTTTAGAAGGGTCAGAAAAAATACCAAGAAGAAAAATGTAAATTTAAAAGACAGGTCCTTCTCGGGTTTTAATTAATTTACTTAAAAATGGAATACCTTTCTGCAGGAATGTTTTGAGTAGCATAGTCTACTACGTGTGATCCAAACTGATGTCAAACTGGTTTTGAAATTACTTTGCTGGAATAAAAAATGTCTTCGAATTACATGCCTGTGACTTGAGAACTTCATATCGAATATAGTTTGAATCATGAAGCTTAACAAGAAAAGGAAACCAGCAATGACAGATAATGTGCTGTTGTATGTAAACTTTTTTTTCTCTGTTGTTCTTTCCATTTTGCATTGGTTTCTCATCATGCCTATCAGTAGCTTTCCAACATGGAACTGATAACTAAAACTTGACTACAAATTTAAGTTTAGCTATTTAAATTAGCTTCTAACTAAATGCAAACAGAGAATTTAGAAAATAATTAATGCCTCTATTAAATATTATTCAGAGGTAGTCATTTGGTAGTGCAAGTACTTTTCCTATTCTGTAAGTGAGATAAAGCTCCATATAATGGTCTTAACTGAACAAAGTAGTTTCCCCTACTCCTCCTAAATTCTGATTTAAGAATCCTGAAAATTGTGTAAAAGTAACATGATACAACCACTGGGTTTTAATCAATGTAGACACCAGTTCTTCAGAGTATTATGGGCATATTCACTTTGAGGATGTGAGTAATCCTTCAGAGGTTCACAGGATGGTTCAGATGCTTACCTAGGGTAAAAAAACCAAGTTAATGTAACTTAATTAATTAATGATTTAAGGCAAGGTGAGCTTATTTTTTTTTTTGGTTTTTATTTTATGCCATTTGATAACTCATCATCAAAATGGAATGTCAGACTAGATTCTGCATCTGTATACCTCTGGATAAAGCTTCTGTTTGTGATTTTTCCAACACGTATGAGATAGTAGAAGTCCAATGTTTTACTTCACTCTTGGTTTTCAGGTAGAGATTGGTTCCACCACTTCTTCCCCTCAACCCCCGACCTCCATTATCAAGCCTGCTTACTTGTGTGATCCAACTACATAGAGCTTATATTCCAGATGTTTTTGTTTTTTCAAATATAACAAGACACTTTTTCGTTCTGTTTGGAATGACTTGAGGGCTGGGTGTTTTTTCGTTTCTATAAACCCTTGGAAAGCTGTTCTCCTCCATTTCTTTGTGCAGAATGAAGCATGAAAGAAAACTATAAACTCAGAAAATACCAGTGTAGCTTAAAGATGTATCTGTGAGTTGTATATTGAGGGTTGTGTACTATTAGTAGATTTTACAGCACGAGTAAAATCACTGTTTTTAAAGCTTTTCCTTAAATTTCTTTATTGTTTCCAGAAATCCATAAGAATTCTTTCCATAATCAAAGTTTTGGCCCCAGAATATTACAGCACTCTCTTGCTTGTGATACTGTTGTATCTAATACTGTGACCATTACACTTCTTGCTAACCGAGAGGAACTGAAGCTTACAGAGTGCAAGATTTCTGCATGGCAGGCACTTGCTAGATTTTTTGGTGCTGTGGTTCTTTTGCCCTTGCAAGAATTAAGAACTATTATTTCTCAGTTTTGATTAATGATATTTTTGTTTCTGAAAGTATGCATTTAAAAGGCTTATGTAGGGCAGTAAAAAGTAATTTACTTAAGGCAAAAGTATGTCCAGTATGTTCAGCTGAGATACTCTTGATACTAGTGTTAAAGTGAAAGAAGCAGCTCGTCAGTGACTTGTTAAAGAATGTCTAAAACGAGAGTTAAGCAAGATAAAAAAATGTTGACTAAAGTAATCTTACAGTGGTTTTTGTTAGTATTACAGCTCCCTTGAAATCTTCACATACTATTTATCATGTTGATTAAATATATTATAGAAACAGTCCTGCTACTTTAGAAATTACCAAACTTGCAAATTGGTTTTGTGTGCATCATGAGTAAGTTAGCTCATGTCTCTGTGGTTGGGAATGAAAAGTGAGCTCTCTCTATATGATGATGTGAATAATGTACTCTAAGGCTTATTTTAAGTAACCTTATCATGTTGAAGTTGTCTTAATGGTCTCTGCATTTGGTCCTTCAAATTTCACTTGTTACAGTGAAAATAGAAAATGTCTAGAAATAAAGGTCATGAGAAATTCAGGAAAACGTAGTATGACACATTGGCAAAGTTTTCAGGGCTATGTGATTTTTCTAATAGTTTGAGAAGCATCTGCTACATATTATATCCATACACAATCAGGGAGCTAATCCAACATTTTTTTGTGAATCTGACCACTGCAGCCATTGAATTGTACGTCACTTCAACTTCTCTATTACATAATTTACCTGGAAATAGAAATGCTGTGCAGTGACTATGAAGTCTTTAGAGTATTTCTGCTTGCTTAAGTCATCCTTCTGACTAAAACAATCCCTTAGTAATGATTGTCAGCCCCTACTGTGTCTCTGGTTCTTTTAACAAACGTCATGGTGCGAGAAATAGTGCAGGTAAGGTAAAGAGCTTTACCTAGATTTACAGTGATATTTCTTGTTACCAGTCATCTGTGATGAGGTTCTACCTGCATAACAAAATTAATGTTTGAATTTGCAGTCACAAGACAATTTCCCAATCATTCAGGAACTATGGTCCTTCCCCTGTAGGTGGTGCCAAATGTTCTTGTGATATTGTCTCAAGAGAGCTGTACTTTTTCACATAATTTATCACACATTGATTGTAGATGACTGCTAGCAAATGCTGATACATGCAAAGCATCTGGAGGTTGTTGAGAGTAATCTGTGTTTGTGACTTGGAGGCAGGTAGGCAGTATCTGTATGCCACAGTAAAGCTGTGAGTAATGTTGTTTGGTGACCTTGTAATGGTAGAACTTAACGCTGTCAGACTTCTGGTTAGTGATGTGGGGAAAAATGTTTGTGCACCTTCCTGGGCTTTCAACACAGATGAGAAACCTGGGTTGGGTCTAATCCTACCCATTCAGAGAAAATGGGTGTCCTTCTGTAGTGCTTTCATGAAGCATTGTTGTGGATAAGCCAGAGTAAACGATGTAATGGAACGGTCTCCCCATATTGTAACGATTAAGACTTGTTGGTGAAGGTTCTGATTGGAATACAATATGGAGGATATGGAAGAAATTCAAAGGAAATGTGGTGAATGGTTGGAGGTGAGACTGTAAGCCTGAAAACCAAAATGTTTGTGCAGCAGCACAGTCAGGAGAAAGAAATGTTTTTTTCTTTTGAAGTGGCTCTGTCTGCTTTAGTCTGCTGGGTCACTAATTTAGCATCGTCTCCTCAGGATTTGTTATCATGCTTGCTGGCACAGAGGATATGCAGGTTTCTACATTTTTTTTTCTTAGAAGACTAAATCATCAATATGGTCTTTCATATATTAGAAACTTGTTAAAAAAAAAAATAAAAATTGTGTTGACTGCATATAATGAATTCATGTGAACCCATCTAATCAGCCTTGGGAGCATCTGCTGTGATCTGAGTGTGTTGTGGGTAGAGGACACAGTGATGGTCTCAGCAGGTGATTAGCTCAGTGTTTAGTCCCAGAGCTGCTGGTGTACATGAATGCCCCATCATTCATTAGCAGAATGAGCATCAAAATAGTAGCTCAGTTCTTACAGTATATATTTAATAAAATGCAGAATTACTGAATGCTAGAATTATTTTCAAGAAAATCAACAAATGAGTCTCTTCTTCCTCAAAGTCTGCATATTTGATGTGGAAATTACTTTAATAAAATTACTTATAAAACAACAGTGTGTGAAGCTTTCAGCTTGACTATATTTCTGCACAGGCAAAAGTGTTCATTTTATCTGTGGTGACTACAAATGCTAATACATCATCTTAGTATTCATCACCTTTGATCTGACTGAAGTGGAAATGTGCTTCAGAAGCACAGATACTTATTCCTGTCATTTTGTATAATCTGGATTTGGGGATATTGTAGAGCCTTCCAGAAAAGTAATTGTACTTTTAGGTGATAATTTGTCATGAGTCATTCTAAGTGAATACTAGCATTTCTTAATTCTAATTTAATTTCATCTTTTCATTGTTATCTGAAGGATGATCTCCTTTGAGTTTTCTGCGTATTTATCAGGTATTTAGTCAGCTACATTGGAAACTTAACTCCATAAAATTTATATAATGTAACACGTTAATTTTATTTTTAAAATTAGTTATTCTTTTGAATGTCATACTACTTAATTAAATTTGTAAGAAAATTTTTTTACCCTGCAGACGCGTTTTGTAAATTGGTCCAGGATGACTGTCAGATTTTTTTTTTAATTGAAAAATAAAACATAGAAGTTGAACAAAGAAAGATAATTGGCATGCTTTGGGGAATTATCTAGTTTAAATTCTGGGTCTTCTTTTTTTACGTTGTGTTGGGTTTGTGTCTGGATGGGTTTTGGTAGCAGGGGAGAGGGGTACTGGTGTTTGCTACTGTAAGAGGCTTTGAGAAGCTCCCCTGGCTCCAAGCTGGACCCGCCTCTGGCCAAGCCTGAGACAACTAATGGCTCTGCAGTAACATGTTTAAGAGGGAAAGACCTGTTCAGCAAGTTCTTTTTGTTTTGGGAGTTCTTTTTGCTTGGGAGGAGTGCGGAGAGAGATAACCCTGCAGACACTGAGGTTTAGGTTGAGGTCCAGGTCTGTGAAGAAGGAGAGGGGGAGGCATGCTTACTGGAGCAGCCATTCCCCTTCGGTTCATGGTGAGGTGGCAGGCTGAGCCCTTGCAGGACTTGAGATTCTCCTCTGTCGCTGATCTCTATCTGCAGCCCGTGGTGGAACCCACACTACAGCAGGTGGCTGCTCCCAAAGAAGTCCATGTCTCTGAGGGAAGCCTAAACTGGAGCAGTCTGTTGCGCAGAGAGCCACAGCCCATGGAAGGGGCCCATGTTAGTTGGAGAAGTTTTTGGAGGACTGGCTCCTGTGTGAAGTACACTGTGTTGCAACAGGGAGGGACTGTGAGGAGTTCTCTGCCTGAGGAAGGAGCAACAGAAACAACATGGAACGAACAGGGACTGACTAGCCCCCATTCATTGTCCTCTGCACCGCTGGTAGGGATGGGGAGGAAGCAAAAAAAAATGAAACACTTTCCTTCCCCCTACCATTCTTTCCAGTCTCAGCTTCAATGCTCGTTCCCAGCTTGCCTACCTTCTCCCCCTAAAGCAGTGCAGGGTGGTGTGGAACAGAAATTGCAGTACAGTTCATAACACTTTGTCACTGCATCCTCACGCTTTTTCTCTGAGGCGAGCATGGGCTATTGTACTAGGTTTATGTGTGAGGTTTATGGGAGCAGGGGGCCTGCGGGTGTGGCTTCTGTGTGAAGATGCCAAAAGCTGCTTGTCTGTTGCATAGAGCCAGTTCAACCTGGCTGCAAAATGGACTGGGCACTGGCCAAAGATGAGGCAATCAGCAATGCAATTACGCATTTAAGTAGGGTAGAAAAAACTGCAGCAAGAGCCAGGAGTGAGAATATGTGAAGGAAAGGCACACCAAGATCAGCGAAAACAGCGAAGGCATTCTAGGCACTGGAGCAGACCTTCCTCTGCAGCCTGTAGTGAAGACTACAGTGATGCAGGTTGCCTCCCCACAGGCCATGGAGGTCTACAGTAGAGCAGATATCTACCCTGTAGAATCATGGAGGACCCCACCCTTGAGCAGGTGGATGTGCCCTGGAGGAAACTGTGACCATGTGGATAGCACACACTGGAGCAGGCTCCTGGCAGGAACTGCAGCCCATGGAGAAAAGCCTGTGCAGAAGTGTGTTTTGTGGCAGGACTGTGACCCTGTGGGGGACCTGTGCTGGACCTGTCCATTCCCAAAGGACCGTACCCACAGTTTCTGCCAGAAAATATGCTCCTGCATGGGTTTCTGTCCATGGACTGCAGCTTCCCTCCGGGCATCTCCCATCTTATGTGGCATGGGGCCCTTCACAGGTCGCAGTATGCTTATGTTATGGAGTTATGCTCCAGCATGGTTGTCCGTGGGCTGCAGAGGCACAGCGTGCTTCTCCACGGTCTCCTCCAAGGGGTGCAGTGGAATCTTTGCTCTGGTATCTGGACCACCTCTTCCCCTCCTTCTTTGTTAAACCTTGGTGTCTGCAGAGTTTCTTTCACATACATTGTCCTCACTTCTCTCTCTCTCACATCTGCTGTGCAGCATTTTGTTAATTTTCTTAAATGTGCTTTCGTATAGGTGCCATCATCTTGGCCTGATGTAACTCTACTAAAATATTTAATGGTAGTTTCTTCAACCTGAACAGACAGAAAACAAAAAATAAAGCACTCCTGTGTCTGTTAGCTATCTCTACTATTTATATTCTTCCTTAAATAGCTCCAGTTTTATTCTTGTCATGGGCACACACCTAGACACTCATTCCCCTCCCAGCAGGGCCGTGGTGAGGGAGGAAAAAAACGGGTTGAAAAAGCTTATGGATTGAGACACAGATATGGAGATGGATCACTTATCAGTTACTGCTGAAGGCAAAACAGATTTTACTTGGACAAAATTAGTTCTAATTTATTGCTGGTTAGCAGATTCGTGTAGTGAGAAACAAAAAGGCGAACATGAAAACAACAGCTTTCCTACCTCTTCCCCAGGCTTAACTTCACATCTTCACTCCCGAGTCCTTTACTGCCTTAAGTAAGACTATTATCCTAAGAAGGGGTGTTAGGGTCAGTACACAGTGATTCCTCTCTTCTGCTCCTTCCTCCTCACATCTCCTCTCCTATGGTGTGGGTTTTCTGTGGGCCAAAGCTTCTTTAGGATTATCTGTCTGCTCTGGCGTAGGGTTCTCCACAGACTGTAGTGAAGGTATCTGCTCCAGTGCAGTGGAGCACCTCCACCTCCTCCTTCCCTAGTCTTGGTGTTTGTACTGCTGTTTGTCCAGCTCTTTGTTTTCCCTCCTGCTCTCTGTGTTTGGTGTGGTTTGGCATGTTTTTGCCTTTTCTTAAATACACTTATCCAGAGGTGCCACCATCTTGGCGGAGGGGCTCAGCTGTGCCCTGGGTCTACTGGAGCCATCTGTGTCCAGCACAGGGCAGCCTCGGCTTCTCCTCAGTGTGACCACCCTGCAGCCCTCTCACCCCCTGCCAGCACTGCCATCTGCACCTAGTACAGGGAGTTTCATTTCACAGCTGAGAATGAGTTCTCAAGGGTCAGCATTTTTTTTTCCCATACCATCTAAAATGTGGAGTTGCATGATTCTTCTTACTATGATGACCAAAATAGATATTCTGTTGTATTTCATCACAGCATCGAGGTAGCAGTTAATGTTGCAATAGTTCAATTGTCAGACTTGGGAGTTGTCACTCATACCTTATTTCAGTGAAATGATATCTTTTACATAGTTTAATCTCTTGCTGCACAATACTGTGTGAGAATGACATCTTAGGTGGCTGAGAGTGCAAGGTGAACCTCTGACAGGATCTAGCAGTGGCCACATACTTGTGCCATTCTTTATAACTTTGGCTTTAAATGTTATGTTCCGTTGCAACCCAGTCAGTAAGTGGTTTGAAAAAAATCTGGGTTCTGGTTCAACACATATCTCAGTAGTTATCTCCCAAATCACTATGCTGAAGGTGAGTGAGTGAGTCCTTCCAGGTTCAAGCTGTTAGTCCTGAACTCACTTTATAAAGGCTTCCGAGAACAGTTTCTTTGACAGTGTTGCCAAAGAAGGTGTATTGTACAAAATTGGAAAAGATCATTATCATATTGTCTGCAAAGTTCAACCAATCATAAAAGTCAGAATGCATTTTCTATAATTAAGCACAACTGTCCATTTATTAAATGTAGCTTGCTAATTCTACTTCGTTTTATGACTGCTATTAAAATTAATAGTTTACTAGGAATAATTTTGAAAATGAATGTTATCAGAAAGAGTAAAACTTTCAAGCTGTTGTCATGGTTTTCCACCTTTTTATCTTTACACACTTGAAAAGTGGGGAAAATAGTCCATTGTTGTCACACTGCTAAAATGTATGATAAATGAAGCTCTGTAAATAGTGAAAATATGAGGAGGATGATTAAGTCTGACAATTCTCATGTAAAAAAAAATAGAGATGATAAATATCTCCTGTGATTAGTCATTAATTTAGTGCAAGGGACTAGCATCAGCCTAAACAGTTTTATGAGCTGTGGCATAAAAAAAAAAAAAAAAGAAAAGTTTGGAAGATAGCTATGCACTTGTTAAACCAAAGGAGAAATTACATAGACTCGATTGCTAATAATTAAAAATGGCAAGCTCGACACAAATGTGGCTTGACTATTTTCTGTATGACATTCCTTACAGAAATTAAGAACACGCAGTGTTCCTTGAAGGCATGGAAATGACAGTGTGTTATAAATCTGAGTCCCTAGTGCGTCATGAAAGCTGAAAGGTTTTGTATATATGTCATTTCTGTGGAGATAAAATATTTGCAGTGTTATAATTTGAAGTAGTACAAAAAAATAAAAATCAGCCTACTAATGCTCAGAAAAGAATATGTGGTCCTTACTGCAATTTCCATTGCATTCTAAGGTTACAATCCATATTTCACCATGCAATCAAAATAGACACAGTACTTGAGAAAACAGAAGGGATGGCTGTCTTAATGATTTACTGCACGGACTATATGGTTTAGAATCTGTCAGTATATCCGTTATAAATACCATCTTAAAGGAGCATAACTGTGTTCTAAATTTGCTTTAGACTATCCCTTGCTCCATGGGTTAGAAGCTCCAAATTAAAATGATTTTGCAAATTTAAGTGGTGGGTTTTTGTGTGTATGTGTGTGTAGGTGAGCATAAAACCAGTTGGTGGGATCATGTGGTCGTGTGTGTATACACAGGAACTGTGTTAGATCTTTGCTAACTGTCTTCAGTCCTGATCAGGTTAACTTAACAATGCTCTCTTTTTCTCAGTAAAACCAAAGGAGGCTGGTATAGACTGAATTTTCTGTGATGTTGGATATAGTTATTTTTCTGTGTCTAGAATTCAAGATTAAACAGCAAGTACTAACTTATAAAGGAGACAAAAAATAAGTGTACCTTTGAGGAGTTATAGTAAGCTCGAAGAGGGAAGATGGTGACAAAACCAACATTGAGCTCACAGAATGAATGGCTATGTAGCTCTGGAATTGGCAGTAATAATGTAATGATGAAAATAAGTAGCCTAAATTCTAAGTGGTGATCATGGTTATGCCTGTAGGGTACAGGCAGTGAACAACAAGTGAATGATGGGGAAAAACAAACAAAAGGCTTTACAGTGACTTAAGTTTGGAATGGAGTCTCATTGATTTCTCTGCATACCCTGTGATCATGAAGTACTGATCTTCAGAACTGTAGTGAAGTGGTCTGAGACTTCCTTCAGTCCATGCATCTAGGTTTTAATCCCATAGAGTGAAGAAGAAACTGGTATGTACCCACCTCTGTTGGTACTCAGCCAACTTGTGCAGCTCACTGTAAGGAGGGACAGAGTGTTTCTGGGCTTTGCAGTTCTAATACAGAACTGACAGCGCTGACGGAAAGCACCCTGCCCACTCATTAAACACAGTCTGAATGTTTCACTGGGAAGCATTTCAATAATCTGTAGAGCATTCTGTGGTGTTGTACCACACCTGGAGTGCTGTGTCCATAGCTGGGTTCCCCAGTACAAGAAAGACATGGACATACTGGATAGAGTTGAGCAAAGGTCTGTGAAGGTGATGAAGTGGCCAGAAAAAACAGTGAGGAAGCCAATGGAGCAACCACTGACCAACCTGTAAGGCACGGCTGAGAGGGCTGGGACTGTTCAGCCTGAAGAAGAGAAGGCTCAGGGTGGTCTCATCAATATACATAAATACTTGCAGGAAGGGTGCAAAGAAGACCGAGCCAGGCTCTTTTCAGTGGTGGCCAGGGCCAGAGGCAATGGGCAAACTGAAACACGGGAGGTTCCTTCTGAACATCTGGAAATGCTTTTTGACCGTGAGGTTGGGCAAGCACTAGCACAGGTTGTCCAAAGAGACCGTGGAGCCTCCATCCTTGGGGGCAGAGGCTCTAGTTGGCCCTCCTTGAGCAAGAGGTTGGACTGGATGTCCTCCAGAAGTCTTCGCCATGCTCACTGACTTGGTGATTCTCATGCTAACACTTGCTATTAGAGAGAGTTTGTTATTTGATTGTTCACTTAGGAAAAATAGAGGTAGAATAAAAGAGCTTAACGATAGCAGCCATTTTCCTTGCTGGCTGCTGACTTTTAAAGGTTTGTCATGACATGTTTGGGTAGATCGTTGTCTCCTGATTCTGGAAAATGTGTTGGCTATTCAGGACTTAAAAGAAGGTCCTCAGGGAACGTAGACATACTGATGCCAATGTCACTGATGTTATTGCTTACAGTGAAGAGTGAGAAATTTTTGTAGTCTGCTCTCGTCTTTCCTTGTTTCCCCCAGTACAAATTACCTCCTCCTACTCAGTTTTATTTATTTTCCTGCCCTTCAGACATCCTCTAATAAGAATCTGATTTATCTAGCCAAAGGCATTTAAGATGGTTGGGAGTCTCTGGTGTAGTGGGGGAGTTAAGAGAAATGCCAAAAGTCGTGCACTGGAACAGGTTTGCCAGGTTGCACTCAATCCAGACTTGTAGTCTGCTACTGTTGCAGCACGATTGAAAGCATCATTTCTAAAGTACAGTCAAAGACTGACTGTATGTGATGTTGTCCCTCCTCTGCCCCACCCTTGCCCCCAGCAACACTTTCAGCGTCTTAGTGCCATCATCAGTATCTAATCTTAAGTAGTTCTGTTTTCTACCAAAAAAAGAGGACAGATAATAGAATCTTTATATGACCTATAATATTGCTGGAAGAGCAGTTTCTTTATAAATTCTCCCTGTTTCTAAAAGGGTAGAGGTAAAATAAAACTAATTTACGATTAGTTAGTACTTTGATATGTCTTCCATTTTATTTATCTTTAGTTATTTTTCTTTCAAAATGTGTCTATTTTAAAGCTTATGCTTTTGTTTATTTCATGTTTTTATTGTGTGCAAATGTACACATATGTATAAAATATAGTGTATATTTAACAACTTTAAACAGAGTATGCTAAGTTTTCTGGGTGGATCATGACAGATTTTTGTGTTTGTGTAGTAGGCATGTTAAAGACTGCTTCCTCTTTAGGGAAGTCTGTGATCTAGTTAAGGATTACATCTAGACAAGTTTCTAAATCTTAGTTGCTATAATCTGTTTCCTTCAAGAGCAACAGATCAGACAGCAGTATTTTTTTTGTGGAAGCCACTCTGTTTTATTTTCAGACTTTACCAAGAGTTAGGCATGCTAAACCCTTTGTGCCAAAGCTGGAAGCTGGGTGCAGCATCTAAAAAACAACAAAGGTGCAGTCATTTTTTGCATGTGGACTCTGCCCAGTGCAGAGTAGAACAGAACCCAAAGACTAATTTTGGTCATCTGCCTATTATTGAACAATGGTTCTAGAAATGGTACTAGAAATCTCTTCAGGTAACTTTTATCTCTAAAATTCTAGATATCTCTTCAGGTAGCTTTTACTTGCAAAGTCTAGATACCATTCTGTTCTGAAATTTGCTTTTCCATGCTAATCTTGGCAGCTATCTATCAGCAAAGTATAACAATAAGCTTGTTAGACTGAACAGTACATAAAATGTGACAAAGCAAGGCCTCTGAGATGGCATTCAAATTTTCATGCAGTCTTTTCAGCTATTTAAAGTACTTTCCTGCTGTGAATAAAGTACTTAAAGCAGGAGGTCTTACCTTCAGAATTTTATAGCTCTATTGTTTACAATCTATGTATTTCTTTTTGTTGATAGATTTCAGTGGTTTCTTTTTCTACAAATCTGTATGCAGTGGTTCTGATTTTTTTTTTTTTTTTTAAAGTGATCTTTTAAATTTTGCCATGTATAGATTATATTGAGACAATGCCTTCCCTCAGGTATTTTATACAGGCTAGACTTTTGTTACATTTGCATTTTAAAAACTGCAGAAAAAATGAGAATGTAAAATATTTTGTTTAAAAATGCAAATTATTAATAGTACATTATGACTGTAAGTGTTGTGTTTACTGATACATGACCCAATTCACTAAAACCAGTGTATACAGCTAGTGTAAATCTGTAGTCATTTAGAACCTTCTCATATAAACATGAAAATTTGATTTCTGGTTTCTAAGAATGTTTAAAAATTTTAGCCGGAAAACCTTCTTAAAGATTTTTACTTTTACCAAAATTTTAACAGAAAAGTATTTTGACCATATAGACTTTAAACAAAGTGATTCTCTGATTTTTGTTGCAACCTGTAGTCCGTTTTCTACTTTCAGATATACCAGTTAAATATTGGCCAGATGAATTGGCCATAGAATATTTGTTCTATCCTTCAGCATTTCAGCAGGGGAAAAATAAAAAGTGTGTGCACTAGCTTTCCACCACTGGTTATCTTCTGGCCTGGGAGACTGTGGCAGGAATTTAAAAATATATTAAACTCCCTTGGGGAAGCCAAACAAGGAGGAAAATAAATTCTGTGCAACACAGTTGAGCTCAGTGGCCTCCATTTGGACTGTTCTCTTGCCTGTTTCTGGTCTCTCTGTTGATGACAGCAGCAGCAGAATTGCTGATATTTGTTTTAACATGGAGCTGAATGTAATGGACATTTCTGGGTTTTATTTAATAAAATTTCAGGTTACGTTGAACTCTGAATTCACCAATGAACCATGAAAAGCCATTTTATTTTGGTACTCTATAAACACCCTCATCAAGTTTGCTGACGACACTAAGCTGGGTGGTGCAGCTGACATGCCAGAGGGACAGGAGGCCATCCAGAGGGACTTGAACAGGCTGGAGAGGTGGGCTCAGGTGAACCTTATGAGGTTCAACGAGACCTGCACCTGGGCAGGGGCAGCCAACATTACCAATACAGGCTGGGAGAGGACATGCTAGAGAGCAGTCCTTTGGAGAAAGACTTGGGGGTACTAGTCAATGAGAAGCTGGACATGAGCCACCAATGTGCAGCAGCAGCCCAGAAACCAATCCCATCCTGGGCTGCATCAAAAGCAGTGTGGCCAGCAGATGGAGAGAGGTGATCCAGCTGCTCTGCTGTGCTCTGCCCTGGTGAGACCTCACCTGGAGTCCTGTGTCCAGCTCTGGAGCCCAGCACAGGAAGGACATGGACCTGTTAGAGCGTGTCAAGAGGAGAGGCACAATAATGACGAGAGGGCTGGAGCAGCTCTCCTATGTGGACAGGCTGTGGGAGTTGGGGTTATTCAGCCTGGAGAAGAGGAGGCTCCGGGGAGACCTTATAGTGACCTTCCAGTACCTGAAAGGGGCCTACAAGAAAGCAGGGGAGGGACTATCCACAAGGGCTTGTAGTGACAGGACAAGGGGTAATGGCCTTAAGCTAGAAAAGGGTAGATTTAGGTTAGATGTTAGGAAAAAGTTCTTTAAAATGAAGATGACAGACCACTGGAATAGGTTGCCCAGAGAGGTGGTGGAGGCCCCATCCCTGGGGACATTCAAGATCAGGCTGGATGAAGCTCTGAGTAGCTTGATCTAGTTGGAGA
Organism: Merops nubicus; assembly: GCF_000691845.1. Taxonomy (NCBI): domain Eukaryota; kingdom Metazoa; phylum Chordata; class Aves; order Coraciiformes; family Meropidae; genus Merops; species Merops nubicus. The sequence goes on along the minus strand of NW_008596727.1, from coordinate 55,017 downwards.
TGGTAGGGGGGTTGGAGTAGATGACCTTTGGAGATCCCTTCCAGCCCAGACATTCTATCATTCTAGGATTTTATGATCCAGGGCAAAAGAATGTTGTTGTTGGAGGTTTTTGGTTGCTTTTTTTAAAATTTACCATTCTGAATTAAAAATCATTTAAATACAACTAAACCCTAGATTTTTTAGTCATATCTTACTTGTCCAAACATTACTTGAGGTCTAAGGCCCGTGCACCTCTTAAACTTCAAATCCTCTGATTTCCAGTATCAGTTGGTCATTTTTGCAAAAGATATTTTCTGCAGCTAACTAAATTGCAGTCTACATGAACTACGTTGCAAAGAATGACTGTAATATAGAAATATTCTTTAGACAACTTATCAGAATAACCTCTTCTGTAAATATTCTTCTCCTTCCATGCAATGCTAAACAATTGTCTTAAATGTGCCCTAAGGAAAAAGATAGAAGTTCTTACAATGAGAGATTGTTATACCCTTTTTTCCTAAAAAATATATTTGCTTACTCTGGTTATTGTATAATTGGTGTAACAAAACATATTTTGTCAGTGTGCTTGATAGATTTAATTATCTATGTAAAACATTGTCTTATTTTGAAAAACAAGACCTTATCACAGTATTGAAGGCTATTAAGAATTTCCTTCAATATTTAAAATCTTGAGGTCAAATTTTAAAATAAGCATCACAGAATTTTCGATAGCACATACGCTATTTTTTTTGCCATTGGGTTGATTCAGTGATTTCTTATATAGTATATGTAGCTCAGATGACCAATACTATCAACTATTTGCAGAATAAATTTTGAAAAAATGTGTCCTGATTAGCCCTCATCTAAATGGTGATACATTAATACATCTATGGAACTGATTATTTACGAGTTTTATGAAATAAATTAAGTGAAGCAATGTGAATACTGTTATTTTTAAGCTCCTCCGAGGTTGCAAATTGTTCTTATCGTTGTGTCAGGAGAGAATTCTTTATAAGCATGCATCCTGCTTTGTATACTGCTTATTGCCTGTCAGAATCAGTCTTTTTCAGAAAATACCTTGAAAATAGCATTTTAAATAGACACTTGCATCAAAGTAACTTCTGTTACAGTAAGTCATATGGTCATGTAGAGATTCATGTATATTGTTCAATTGCATCTTAAAAGGGCTACAGGCAAAGAAAGGCTTTTTTAGGTGTTTTGGGTGAGTATCAGCTCTCAGTTTGCAGTATCTTAAAATCCAGTGGTGGTACAGTTCAGCTAAGTAATCCAGCCATGTTCAAGTTAAACAACACCATCTGAATAGCAATGGACATGCAACTGTTTAGAGACTGGAGCTGCACAAAAATATCTTCTGGAAACAGCATTTCTTTAAACAAATATATACAATGTTAATTACTCTTGCAAAATACTTCCTGAATGAGAGACTTACATGGGATTTAAACCATTAGTTTTACTTACACTGTATAAGCTCAGATGATGTTCTGCAATTTTTACTGTAAAGGCTTCATAATCTAATGTAATATTTTGATGTTTCCAGAAATTTCTAGACACTCTTGTGTACTGAAATATGAAATACTGTATAACACCTATAAAAAAAATGTATCTATACATACATGCCCGTCGTGCAGAATCATTTCAGGAACTTCAAAGTGAATTTTGTACAGAATTTTCCATAAAGACCATCTGTTTGAACATAGGAGTAGAAGTTTTGCAGATAAATGTGCAATGTCATGAGTTTTCAAATCACGCATCAAGATCAAAGGGTATTCTAGTAATATTAGATAAAACTAATAATACTATTTTTTTTGGCATCTCACTTTTGGCATCACACAGTACGTACCTGCAGAGAAGAGGAAGGGGTAATGAAAAACAAGGAAACAGTTCTAATACTGAATGATCTGGTGTAAAATCCCACTTTTAGGGATTGCTAACCCTTCTTGACATACACAGGTGATTTAGACTGTCTGTATGAAACTAAACTCTCATTTTACTACTTACAAAACAGGGGCTCTAAGTGAGCCAAAGGATGAGTGAAAGTGTGAATTGACAGGAAAAAAACTCTTATTATGGTAATAGTGAAGAACACACATGTCCATTTAGGACTCAGTATTTGGGAGATTGGATGATGTGGAGTATTTCTCACATATTTGTCAGTTTTTATTATAGTACATGACAAGACAATTTTTTTTTTTTTCATTGCAGCTTTTACTCATGAATGCAAGTGTAAAATGTTGTTCCACTGTAACATCAGCGTGAAAAGGTGGTTGAGAATCCCATACTTCTATTTTTTATTTAATGTGTATGGAAAACTTTAGAGGTGATGATTTGTATAATTGCTCTACTGTAGTTACAATTATAGAGAAAAGGTCAATCTAGTCATTGTCAATTAAACTATGAAAGAGAACGTGTTTATAGCCCTGAAGATCCATTATATCAATTTTATGCTGTTCATCCGTGTATAACATGCTTGCTAGGATATATAAACCTTATCTTTCTTGGAATTAGAGCAGATTTTCTCTATTAGAGGCACTTGGTGCTGCTGAGTAGAGATAACCTTAAGTATTGTCTGTTGATTGCACATTCCTTCGCTGTTGCATGTTTCTCAAGATTTGTGTACAGTAAAACCTGACTACTTTAATGAGTAGAAATGGATGTGCCAGATGGCAATTTGGCCCTTCTGTTGTCACATAGATAAAATGCGATGGGTGACAGGACAAAATTCTGTGGCATGTAGCTGCTATAGTTGTGTTGGCATCACCTTCAGCAAATCTTTAGTGGTTGCTTGTTAAAATAGGAAATGCTCTGTTTTAGGTACCCTCCCTGCCCTTCACAAAAGTTTGTATCTACTGTGGGCACTGCTGTGCCCAGTACTGTAGCAGTACTTCTTTTGTAAGGACTTTGTATACTCTGGTTACATGATAAGGTACACCAACCACATGAATGCAAATATTAAGTGATACTCCAGCTCTTAAAATTGTCTTTTTGTCTTTTTGTCACTTTGTCTTTCTGTCCTGTATTCTAATATGATTTTTCACTTTGTTGGTCTGTTCATGGGAAGAGTTCTATCACCCAGCAGTATATTCAGGCATAATTGAGGTTGGACTAGATGATCTCTAGAGGTCCCCTCCAGCCTAAAACATTCTATGAGTCTGTAATGAACAAATGGCCTTGTTGTTTGCTATTCTGCCACTTCAAGCAATTCCATTTATCCACTTTTGGCTATTATCTGCAGCAGCAATACCATCTCCATATTGGTCTGGCTGTCTACTGCAGGTACCTGTAGGAGCCAAACTCCTCCTGAGGGGTTAAAGCCTCAGACCTTGTGTGGTGAAAGAAACATTGTGATATATGCCTGGTAGAGGTGGCACCAAACCAGTTGGAGGATGGATAGCTCCCTAAAAGATCCGAACCAGGTGAGGCATCGCTGGAACCGAGGGTGGTGATCCTAAACTTTCTCTCTCTCCTCCTTCTCTCCCCTTCTTTTTACTACTTTAGAGTTCCTACTACCTGTTGGCTGGACTAATGCTGGCACCCAGCTTTACTTCTCTCTCCTTTTCCCTCTCCACTTTTTTACCTTTTCCTACTAAGCAACATAAGACATGAATCCCATGTGTAGCAAGTAATAGGCACTGTTGTTAACCTAAAAGAATAATTATAGAAGTTCGGTTTACCGCATTGGTAGTTGTTCAGCTCGATTATGGTTATTCCATTTTGTTACCGTATTGATTTGCCATCAGATTAGTAGTTATCATATTGGTAGTTAAGCCAAATTATACAGTAAATTTATTTTTCTTTACCCATGGACCAGTGGTACACCGAATTCCAACACAGAAAACTGGTGAATCTGAGTCATCTCTCCCTCCCTTTGGGTGGGATGTGAAAAGACCTCTAACTGAAGTCAGGTTTAGCTGTATAAGGGCAGACAATTTAAAATTAATTTGCTGTGCTCTGCAGCTTGACAGTACCATAGAGATAAAGGGGAAATACTCTTGAGGTTTCAAGTGCTATTAAAGCAAAATTTGTCATTAATAAGTGGGAGCTTGAGAAGGAAAAAGTTTAATATTTTCCATGAGTACAGTGTTTTCCAGTGCTGTCAGTGTCTTGTGCAGCTTTTAGGAAGACTTTTTTTTCGGTTGGAGGTGATAAAAACAAAGAATGTGGTTTCTTGTTAGTAGCTAGATAATAAACTTCTTGTTAGTTTCACAGTTGCATTGAGGATGTAGTAGAGAGTAGAAACAATATAGACGCAATATATGCTGATAGAAAAAACACCAGCATAGTTCAGTATAAGTACACTCTTGATGGCTATATTAGGCGTGATTTATGTTTCTGTTGATTGTTTTGAAATTGTTTTGCACTAAGAAATTGTTGAGACCATTTTCCATATAAAAGTTTCAGAGAATGTCAGTGTATGGTAACATCCTACCTGCAAATTTTGTTCTTACTCAAATAATTATCAAGGAATAAATTAATTTTAAGGAAAACCTTCTTAAATGTAAGGACAGTCAAAGTTCCATAAAACTGGAAATAATTTGAGGGAACTGTACAACATGGATAGATTGTTGAGGGGCAAGCTGACAGACATGAGAACCTGTTCGTGGACCAAAAAAAAAAGCTATTTTAAAGTCTGACAGTTACAGTCAAGGTTAAGGTGGGCATTGAGGTTAGTATTGGTTTTCTTTGTGAAGAGTTCAGTAGAAGAACATAAAATGATACAGCAATCTTTGGTGAAATAATTATACATTAGAAGTCTTCATTTCTTGTCTTCAATGAAAATCACTCAAGGTACAAAAAAAGTGAAACCCGGATATCTACACTGTTTGAACATCACAAAAAAATATTTTCTGTGTATGCCACCTGACTGGCTGCAAGTCCTACAAGGCCTTCCGTAGATTCCTGGACAACCTTATCTTGGTATGTTTGGTTAGAGCAGGCTTTGGAATTATTTCAGCATCCCATCATTTGTTGCGTTTTGAACCAGCTTTTTTTGCTATACAGTGCATTTTTTTATCACTTCCTTCTCAGATCTTACAGGGAAATCTTGAAAGGCCAAATCAGCATTAGATTGGCCATGATATTCTTCCTTTCTGTACTCTGTCTACCTCTGTAATGCATCTTGATTTAAAACAAAAAACAGCACAACAACGTTTGATGAAATGGTGAGATCTGGTGGAGCTAATGTTACTAAGAGCTATACCTCAGGGCTGCAAATATTTTAAGTGTGAAGTGGGAACGGAGTGAAGGTCTCATCAGCTAAAGTCTCCTGAATATTTTCCTAAGGGAAAAACAAACAAACAAAGAAACAAAAACCCATCAAAACTACAACAACAACAAAAACAAACAAACAAACAAAAAAACCACCAACAACAACAAAAAAAAACCAACCAAACTGATAGTATGTGTGGCTAGAGACTATGTCTGGATACTTAAATTTGTATTAGTTTATATTGTAAGTGCAGCTGTTTTTATCCCATTCGTCCTGATTTTGTGTTATTTTCTGGTGACAGAGTCAAACATTCTGGCAGGTAAGTCTCAGTCCTTGCAGCAGGACGCTGTAGAACAACAGGCTGCAGGGAGAAGGACTGTGCCAGGGTCTGGAGGCACTGTGACCTTTGTGCTTCTCTGTTCTATGGAAAACAAGGGGCAAGGTGGAAGCTGTTGAACTGATTAGTATTTCAGTGTCTTTGAAAGGTCAGGGCATGTAGGATATATGTTGTTTGTGGGCTTTAACAGAGTTTGTAAAATAATTTGCTGTTGCTTTTAGGTGGATTTCTAAGGATCTACAAACGAGTAGAGCCTGGACACCCGAAGTGCTTCTTTTGAGCTCTTGGTACACAGAGTAGGATCCTGGTCTTTTGGGAGAGATCGATGGATTGAGACACTGAAATTAATGAGCAGAAACATATCTTCCTTTACAAAATAAGAAGGGGAAATGATCTTTCTACGGACTAGTAATTAAAAGATCACAGATATTTATTGTTCTATCTACAAAGCACAGCTAAAGTGGAGAGAGATTATTCATTTTATCAACTGGGGATTGAATTTAAGAGAAGCAGAAATGGCTGTATTTCAATATCTAATAATTTGACTGCCTTAAGATTTAAGAGTCTGTATACATCACATCTGTAGTACTGTAGCTCTGCAGAATTCTTTCCATATATTGCAAAAAGACTAAATGAAGTAGAGGGTAGTGTCATTTGTTAATCAAGGCAACATTTTCTAGGTTAGAGATTTGCTATACTTCTGAAAAAAAAAAAATCTGGATGAGAAAAAATCTTAGATATCTTAGAAATCTTAGATGAATCTAAATAAGAACCTATTAAATTCTTATAGAAAGAGATTAGACTGTGTCACTTGCTATAGTAATGGGAGTTCTTTAATACTTAAAAACTGAGATTTGTAGCTGTAATATTCCCCTGAAAAGGACACAACACTTGATTGCTTGGGAAGTTTCTTCTTTCTTCTTCCTGGGTAGTCTTGTCACATTTATTTTTTTCTGAAGCAACAGAATCAGGACTACAAAATATTTACTTAATCTTAAATTTGTAGACCAGTATAGCTCATATTTATAAATCATATTTTTATATCCTTGAGAATGAAGTTAATATAACCATTTTTACTTTAGAGTCTCACTCTTATTTTTTCCATGCATTTTGATTTCTTAATTTGTACCTAGATTGGTGTCATATATTGAAAGAGATTGGTAAGGGAACAACAGTCGTTTGTTATTTGTATGTATGTCTTCTAGGTATATATAAAATTAGAGCTGGTAAAATGTGTTGATGATGCAAGAAGGAGGGAAGTAGTAAGTAACTGTGAAGACATACTGTTGATGCCAAACCACCTGGATTATTTTAGTGAACTAAGCCCATGCTGAGAAAAATGCATTTCAGTATCGTCATATATAAAATTGTATATTTAGGAGCAAAGAATGAAGAATGTACCTACACAATGGGAGTTACACCTTTGAGAGCAGTGATTCTGAAATAGATTTAGGGATTATAAAGGGGTAGAGTGAACTCAACCTACTATATAAATGTTACAAAACAGGATTTGTTGAAAGGAGCTAACATGAAGGAGCTTATTTCATCTTTGCATATACTCTTAAAAAGGGTAATATAATAATACGATGAACAGTTCACATGTTAATATTTTTCTTAAATAAAGGAAAGTGAAAAAAATTCTAAGACATACTCAATATATTACAAAAGAAAGCATATTCTACATTTTTTCGTTTTCATATTGTAACTGATGTGTCTAAATTTTCCATATACCACTAGCTTACTAGTAGATGATGTAATTGCAGTAGCATCATTCAGCCTGAACCTCAGGAGGCGTCTAGTGCAGCCGCCCGCTCATAGCAGGATCAGCTGTGAGATCAAAGCAGGACAGTATCAATGTCTCCAAGGACATGGTCTATACGTGGTCTGTACAACCTCTCTGTGCAGCCTGGTACCATTCCTTGACTGTCTTCATGGGGAGAAAGTCTGGAATGGAGTAGACACCCCATTTGAAACTTCTGTTTTATCTTATGCATTTTTTTTCTGATTCTCCCAGCATTCATCCCTATTACAAGCTTCGTGCTATCCTCTTGATGACCTTGTTGGTACAGGAAAGCTGCTTTATGTCCTCCCCCAATCCATCTCCCCTCCAGGCTGACAATGCCCCTCTCCTTCCGCCTCTCCTCGCAGGGCCTGGGCTCCAGCCCTAGACCATCGTGAAGGGATCCTGTCAGCCTTCTCTGCGGCCAGGGTGCACTGCTGGGTCATGTTTATTTTGCTCTCTTCCCAGACTCACAGTCCTCTTCTGCAGAAGTGCTTCCCACTCAGTTAGTCCACAGTCTGTGCCATTGCAAGGGGTCCTTCCCTTGCAGACAGGTACAGATGAAGATAGTTAAGTAATTCCAAATTGATTTACTGCAATTATTTCGTTGTTATAAACTTTGGTGTTTGAAAATCCTGAGAAATGGAATTTGTTTTATAGAGTCTTTCTGTAACATAAATGCTTTAGGATTGCTTGCCATTTATATCAGGAGTTCAGTAGCTGCATAAATTTATCGTGGCTGTAACCTCTCTATCCCAAGGTAAGCTTGTTCCGTGTTGCACCACAGAGCAGCAGTTAGTTCAGAAAGTCATACTAGTGCCATTTGGGAGTGAAAGAATACTGGTGGATTAACTGTTGGTACTGTGCCACAGAGCTCAAAGAGCGAGAGAATACAGAAGTGTTTAGATACATAGAGTAACAAGCTTCATGTTACTACTGTTCCTGAAAAATGCTGACAGTTTTCCCATAACTACTGCATGTAAGTTCTTAGCATTTGTGGAAGTATAAACAAAAATACTGTACAAAACTCTCCTCTGTTTTTTTATTGGCAAATCTACATTAGTTTCTATGCATTTTCTGGCTTTTTGTTTAATGTACCATGATGCCGTAGAGTAGATCTCTGCAACTTCTGTAGGGTTCTCATATACCTGCCAGAACTGGGCAAGAACACATGTAAATTATTATTTTGTGTTTTATTATTATACATGCTCTTCATGTAATTTTTTTTGTTTGTTTGTTTGTTTTTTGTTTTCGTGTAACTGAAAGCATATCTGTAGTGGGTACTACCCACTATAACTTACAGCAGCCTTTAAAGAAAGTCTCATACAATTTATGCTTTAGGCAGTGGTTAGCCTCATAAATTCTGTTTCACAGTACATCTGTGTAATTATTACTAAAGCCTTAGGATATTAGCAGGACATAAACAGCCATGTTTTCTTTTTCTTTATATACTGTGCAATGCTTCTGCAATGTCTCAGGAAAAAAAAAAAAAAGAAGGTATTTAGATATAATTAACCTAAAGAGCTTTAAAGAGATTACAAATTGAGCCAGGCAAAATAGCATAAGCCCTTCATGTTTTATTAAAGAGCCTTCTTGCATGGTTTGCACTGTCCCATGGCTGCAACAACTTAGATATGAGAATATTCTTTTTTCACTGGGTATAATCATGGTTCTTTTTCATGTTTTATTCAAGCCATGTTTTATGTAATCTTTTTATTTGAGCCTTGTGTTTAACTTACTCAGATTTAAGATTGTCTTTCTTACTGTAAAAGAAAGAAATTCAGGAAAGAAGTACAGTAACTTGTGGAATTTGTGAGAGCATATATGAAGAGGAGATACTCAACATCAAACTGACAAGGTGTAAGTGCTGATAGTAGGGTTTAGAGATATGTATCTTCTTCTAAATATTAGGGGGAAAAAAGTACATTCTGCATATTGGAATACTTTGGAAGGCATTGACAAAATGCTAGGGGTGATGCAAAACTAAGTGAAATTAAGCATATTTCTTGAAGAAACTCTGAGCAACACTGATTATCAGTTTGGAGCTCAGTGATTTGCTGTGATTATTTAGGTAAGATACATGTAGTACCAATAAATTTTTGGTTGTAGAGGAATAAGCTGATAGTAACAGACAAATAAACTGGAATTATGTTTTATAAAAAACTGAGTTACACACTTAATTTTGGTAGAACTCACCTTTTTTAAAATGCAGGACTTTGATGAATATAGATGAAGTCATGCTTGGAGATGTAATTTACAAAGATTTTATTAAAAGCTTTAATGTTCTCTTTAATGTTTTTCTCTGTTAGAGGAGGTTAGTATGATTTATACAGATAAATACTTTTGCACTTCTTGCTTTTACTGCCACTTGTGTGATAAAAGTTTCCTGGAAAAAGCTGACAGGATCATTTATGTATTCTTCACCCATATTAAAAATAACTACTATCATCATTAGAACTTTATATAGGATTTGGTATCAATATTGCAAGTGTGATGTCTTCTTCCTCCACCTTTTTATTATATTTAATTTCTGTCCCACTTATATTTGGAAATTAACGTATGTAGCAATTGTTGGACTAGAGTTGCCTGAGTTTAGTTTCAGTTTTCCAGTAAATTTGATTTGGTATTTAAATTTAATTGCAGTTGTGTAACTGCAGAAAATCACCAACAACAAAGCAAACAAAGCAAAAACACATAAATGGAGAACTGTACAGCTTTTATATACTGTTATCTTCCTGTGAAAGTTTTATCTTCTGATGTAGATGCATATATTGCAACGCCCAAATGTAGTACCAGATTTTTAGAAAGGGTTTGTTAAAATATCATGGAAGGAACTAAATATTTAATAAAGTGCTGTCCTGTAGCTGTTGAGTATCGTTCCATAGCAATCATTGAAATTTGCAAACTGGCCATGTACATACTTATATTCCCTTGCAGTACGAAGGAGAAGAGGTTCATTGTTGCAGTGGTCAGCAGAGTATTAGGCAAACTCATCTTGTTTTTGGTGCCCGAGAACTGGCAACACGGTTGTGTGCTCATTGACTACGCAAGGATGGCAGCTGAATATTAATTGACCTGCTAACAGCAGCCAAGAGTTCATGCCCTCTGCATAGTCTGAATGGGATTTTGAACACAGACTGAGGAAAGAGGTTTATCCTGATTCCTAGAAGTGAAGGTGCTTGACCAAATCTGAATGGACAGAGAATATTTACCTGGTAGTTCTTTGGAAAGCAGGGCACGGAGCCACCTTCTGCTAGGGGTGTGCACAAAATAGCGTTGCCATGTATTGCAGAGAGGAATGTGTGGTCTGCCACTGATAAAAAAGAATACCAAAGTTATATTGTGTTTAGGGCTTTTCAGGAATGTGAAGAGAATAAAATGGCCTCTGTTACTATAAGTTCACTTTCCAAACTAGCTTGAGCAAAAAATACTCCTATATTGCTAGTTATTGCTACTGTCTGAAGACTGCATGTAAAAGTTTTATAATCTCATAAGGTAATACCATGGATTATCATTATATGGAGCATGTGAAAATAAGAGCAGTGGGGGTCACTTGGTTCATCAAAAGGTAAAGAGCCAAGAGCTCTATGGTTGCTGGAAGGCTGTCACAACAGGGGTGTATGTTCTGTTAAGAGGTTCTAGTGCAGTAATAGTGGTACGCATCATAGAAGTTAAACCTTCCTCATTCCAGGTAACTAATAGTCTACTGTTTTCTCTGCCTGTTTGTATGTGACTCTAAGTCGCAAAATTACTTAAAAATGAGCATGTGAATAATGCTGTACTTCTCTTGATCGCTAAAATCTTGCAAAACTCATTTACATATGTTCAAGTGATTAACTTGAGCATATGCTGAAATACTTTGCTGAATTGACTGGGAGAGTGTAAGGGGGTTATAATCTCTTTGTTCTGCAGTACTTTATCTTTCGAAAACTGGATTTGAATGAAACTGCTATTGTGAGGAATATGTAAAAATTAACTTTTGTGTCATTGGTGAACAGATTTAATTAAGAAAATTGCAGGTGGTAGTTCAAGCACTTTCACAAAGCTTTGTTCCAGGATGGAAGTGCTTGACAGTGACAACAAGCAAATGGTTGTGAAATGCCTGCACTAGCACTTATGGTAGTTAGATTTGTATTGCCTGTGAGCCCATTAAAACCAAGTTAAGCATGTTGAATTTTTATCTGTGGAGATGAAAGAAATCAGATATATGTTAGTTCTGCAAGATCCAGACGTGTATTTTTATGACCACAGTTTTTCTTAGTTTTCACAGATCTGCATTATGTTAGTTCTGTTGGCCCAGCTCACACATGTCCTACTTTACCCTATTAAAAAATCACTAATTCTGATTTGTCTGCAGTGGATGTCTAGGTTCCCTCTCTGTAAATCTCTGTGCCGAGTGGCAGTGGGAAAGGAGAAATACTTTCTTTGGAAGTTATTTCCTTGGTATGATTTCCACAAACCTTTTTTAAAAAGGAATGGTGGTACAAGATTTACGAATTTTGTTTTAGCCAAACCTGAAAATCTTGTCTGAGAGTTACATTTTATTTATACAAGTACCAAATACCTTCATAATACTGGTTGAAAAAGGGCCAAAGTTAGCGCAATATGCCAGTTGCCATCTTAAAGTGTGTGTGCCCACAATAAAATCATAGCTCAGCAAAATACAGAGCCTTAACTTTTATGGATGCAATTAAAGGAAACAACTGATAAACATGGTTTATTTCTTCACTAGCTGCTTCTCTGAGCTATGACACTATTAGACTGTGAGGTGTTTTAGGACCTCCAAGACCTGCTGGGTCACCCACTGACTCAGGCCTTGTCCAGCAGCACCCCTGTAGCCTCTAGGCTTCCCAGTAAGAGGATGTGTGTCTGGCTAAGCATAGCTCCTAATGTAAGCTGGAACTTTAATGAAATAATGAAATTTAGCAGCTTCCTTGGAAACACTTGTTGGCAATTTTACTTTCATCTCTCAGTAAAATGACCCCCAAAAGTTTCTAAGTTAGTCTGCAAAAACAAGTGGCTGAGAAATATGTGATGCCAAATAATTTCTGAGAGCCCTCCAAAACATTCGACATTGTTCTTAATACCCTTTTTAATACCCTGATCCTTAATATTCCTTTTTCATTCAACAAACAGTAGTAATCTTTTGTTTTGTATTACATTTTCTATACACAATAATGTTTAATAATGCAGTCTGGCTGCATACCTTTCATTTAGCCATCATACAACTGCATTTTTAATTCTTTAAACCACAACAAACTAACAACAAACTACTAATGTAAAGCTTTTTTTTGTTCTTTTTCCAAATTTCAAACTTAGTGTGTTTAAAGAAAGCAATAATTGCTTTTTAACATTGCTTTTTTAAAAACAAACAAACAAAAAAAGGCAGTTATAGGTAAAATGTAGAGGCAAAAGGACTCCACATATTATAATAAACTTGACATCTCTAAAAATAGTTGCCCAGTATTTTGTGGACTGATGTTATCTCATTGAGTTGCTTTGAGCAGACTTGCAAAAAAGATGTAGAGCATTTGGAAATTTAAAACATGAATGGCTTATAATTCTATGAATGAATACAGGTTTGGCCCATTAAACACCTTTTTACACTCACCTGCTGCTGGAATCAAGTAGGCGGAAAAAAAGTCCCATAAAAGAGTGAGAAGGAAAACATTGACTGCAAAATAATTACAGTGTAGCCTCTCACTTTTCCCATGAAGTTGTGATGAGATGCAATTCTGAAGAAGTATACAAATAAATGGTGGTATTTGTGATTATTAAAATTCTAAATATTCCCTTCTATTGTCGTATCATGAGATGACGATGTGAAACCCACTGTTTAGGGAGACTGGAGCACATTTTGCTTCTAAGCTAGATCAATGTTTCTTAAATAAAAATCTTCATGAGAAGACATCTAATCACAGAAAGATAAAATAACTTTGCTAAGTACAGCTAAATAGAACTTTGCTAAGACTGTTTTCAAGTGCAACCTGGAAAGTAATTGGAAAAGAGTCTGGCTATCGAGAATTTAGGAATTAGGAGAAGGTTTCCAAGGTCTTCTGGGACATTTCTTGGATTTAGACATTTGAAGGATTTGGGACATGTCGCTTCTTCCCTTACTTTGCTTCTTATGAAGTGTTATTTTACCTTTCCTAGTTTGGAATAAGACCCCTTTACCTATCCAAGAAAATCTTAGTTAACTTTTATCGTATTTTATATTCAGACAGGGGAAGGAGGAGGTGCAGAAGGAGAAAGGTCTGTCCAGAGGTGATTTAGACTTCAGTCTCTGCTGGCAGAGCTGAACTGCTGACATTTTTGGCTCAAATTATCTTTTACAATTAAGAATGCAAAGTTAAGGCTGCAAAGAATTCTACACACACCCCACCACCCCCTTTTGAAACCTGTGTGCATCTGTGGTATGTTTCATTTTTTAGGCTCTTCACAGCTATCTCCAAAACCTGTGAAGACCTAGAGGAACTATCTAGGTTGTGCTTGTGCCCATAGAAACTTGTGCTTTTTATTCAGTATTATAAAGTGTAAAGCAATGATGCCAAGTGTATGTGCTCTGATCTGATCTGCTTTCTGAACCTGCCAGCTGCAGACCAGCTGTGCTGACCTGAGTGGTGCCAAGACTGCAGTCAGCCCTGCAGAGAGGCTCTGTGCAGATGGGCAGCAGCAGAGGGAGCTCAGATGACAGACTGACTTGTGATGTGTGTGAGAAACCATAAATCACAAGTGATTTCAGTAGGAACTGAATGAGTCTGTTCTGGAGTGTCTCAAGAAAGCTTTCTTCTGATAGGATTTGATCAATATCTGGTTTCAAAATTCCATATTTGAAAATAATGAATTTTCTGCCTATCAACTCAAAGCTGATTTTCTGCTGTTACTTGTCACTGGTACTTTAGCAACAGAAGATGCTAAGGAAGAGGGGTGGTGAGGGACAGAAGAGGACTGTAAGCCCAACTTCATAGTTAGATTGTAAATCATTTAGGCAGAGGGATAAGGAGATAAATCATAGGAACAAAACATGTTATTCACTTGTGTTAGAAGAATCATCATGTTGACCTGCTGTCTTCAGAAAGCATTATAGCGGTCTAATAATTGCTTTGTATCAGTCTCTCTCCCAGAATTTTTTTTACTCTACTATTAATGCAAGTTTTTTCATATGTGGTCTTGGAACTTGGTGGGGTTTATTTGGTTGGTTGGGTTGGGTTGGTTTTTTTTCTTCATATAAAAAGCATGTTGAGCTGTGAGTTATGTAAGTAAATGTGTAGTATGCTGCAAAGAGCAGGAACATAGCGCACCCCCAGAAAGGGCAGAGAGAAGTTGAAAGTAAACACATTTGTCACATACCCTGGCTGAAAAAGTCTGCAAGGAACAATCTACTTATTCTAGAATAAGAAGAGTGTGCAGTTTTCCTTATCTTTTTCTTCATGTATTTTATACCTGGAATTCACCTGTCTTGATAGTTCTTCCTCTGCTCGTCACGTGTTGCTCCCATAGTGAAGGTAAAACTGGTAGAAGTCAAAATCAGACCCATTAGTGAAATTTATGAACAACTTAACCATGGTTCTAAATGCTTTGTTGAGCTGTCTTATGCTTTATCATTTGTGTGTAATGCTTGCCCTGAAAAATTGTTCTGAGTGCATGTACAACCACGACTAAAAAAAACTTAAAAAAATAAAATAAAATTATGCCCTGAGGCGCCTCTCCGTATTCAGAGTTTCTTTTAAAACAAGGGATAGAGAGGTTTCTATGTCAGTACATAGTGCAGTTGCACAAAATAATTTTACACTCACCTGGGAAATTGTGTGGTGCCTGTACCTTCCTCAGGTATGACTTTGACTCATGTTGACTCATTGGATTAGCTGCAGGCTATGTGCTTTCCTGTTGTCCTTTCTGCACTTTTATTGACCTTAAGTATGTGATGTCATGATGGCTTTTCTTATGCTGTCGTGTATGCTGCTCATACCTTTTTTCCCCTCTGCCTCATAACGTATTTTCGTATCACTTTTCCTTCTCTAAATTTGGTGCATGAAGATGTCCTATAATGTTGTGGCTGTTACATCAAGCTCCATAACTTCCTAGCCTGTACATTTCATGACTAGTTACCCTTTTGAGCTGAAGAGGTTGTCTTGAGCAGTAATTTAAATAAATATCCCTAGATTGATTAACATTCGCCTACTGAAATCAGGTTTGTTTTCCAGCACTTTTCCAGCTTCTTCCTGTTCACTTTCACACGTGCAGTTTTTCATGCTCGGAATTCCTCCATCTTCTCTGTGACCTTCCCAACAGCCCTATTCTTCAGACTACCTCCGGTAACTTTTACAATTAAAAAGTAATACTGCTCTCTCTCCTTTCTGCTGAATTTGTTTTTAATGGTCCACTCAATCACCTGTATCTTCATAGATTTTGTGTTGCTCACTGTTTTGAAAATAAACGCGTCAGAGTATCTTGACAGTATGAATCTTCTAACCATTGGTAGCTTATCTCAGCAATGGTAGCACGGTCAGTTGCATAGTCAGTATGTGACAGGCATAGATTTTCTGTTTAGGTTGCCTTAGTGTGCATGTGGATTTGACCAAACTCTTCCAGCAAACCTTTGGAAAAAGGTTTTGTGAAATATAGCTAGAAACGCTGGGGTTTTTTTGGTGGCCAATGCAACTGAAACTCATTAATATCACTCTGTAGTTGGAGTCTGTATTTTAAGATATTTTTATTTGTCCATGTTTATCCATTTCTTTGTGACTTTTACTGAATTGTGGGACAAAGTAATTATCCATGTGCCTAAGTGCCTGATTTTCTTTCACAAATCTCTTGCACAAATCGAACTCTTTAAACAAGCATAATGGGCATTTCACTGCTTTTGAAAGCCATGGATCATCTTATGGATCTAACATTTGCTATCTTAAAATATCTCAGTAAATTTGATTAAGGGTACTGGTAACTGATTCTTTAGAAAAGGTGTGTGTGGAGGAACCACTTTTGGCATCTTCGTTTTCTTTAATAGATTCCTTAGGGAGCTACAATACCAAGGTTGCCTATGAGTTGGAAATCCGTTAAAGTGCTTTCTTGGGTCTGAGTTCCAGTTTCTCAGTGTCAGATGACATTATTGCTAGTTTTGAAAAAATACTGAATTCTTACTTTTTCAACCAAAAACAGTTTCTACACTTGTGTCATACTGACAAATGAGAAAAATGATCAAGTTTGAAAGTCCGAAGTAAGAGTCATTGAAAAGCGATGCAACTGCAGGCTGACTAAATTGTTATAAAAGCTTCTGTTCTAGTCATCCTTTGGAGTATGTGCTAAATTACACTGCAAGACAGAAAGTACTATCTCCCCTAGCAGTAAAAAATGGGCTACTCAGAAGAAGCCTTGGTCAAAATTTGGGAGTATTACAAAAAGAAAGAAATAGGATCTCAGTGAATGCAGTGTTTTTGAAAATAATAACTGTAGTATGTAAGGATCTCAGGTTCTGTGGTTCAGTTTTTCTGCCTTTAGTCTGGAAATGCCAAAATAATTCCAAAATTCAGCCTCTATGACGATGTTCCAATCTATTTTTGTTCAGAAACTGCTACTCTTTGATTTTAAATGATTACTGGGTTGTGCCTTAGGTTGCATATATTGGAAAGCAGAAGGCTTGCATGTCTGTGGTTGACAGCTAATCCTATAATACATGGGAGGTTTTACTACAGGCTTTTAAAGTTCTTCCAGATCATCTTTTTTTTCCAGCACCAGACAGCCACATGTCTGTGGGACTCTACTGAAAACTGAGGAACTTTGCATCAGTTCTAGGGGATCAGTGCCTAAGAAGTTAATTCTAACTGTTTACAGATCTGGTTCACAGTTAAGATATTTGTCACACAGCAAACATCACATGTGATAAAGTAATGGAGAAATAAGTCGTGGAGTCATGTTTCAGTCTATCAGTAGGTGGGTCGTTTTTTTTTTAAATAGCTTTTAGTTTTACAATAAAGATGTATTTCATACAGGAAAACTCCCTAGATGAACTGATTTCTCATGTTAAATATCAGATCGGAAAATGTATCTTTTCAATGATATTACTTAAACATGGATGCATCAATTATCATTGTGAATAGCATTGCTCTGTCATTATTTGATTATGCATTCTGTGGAAATAATTTTGCTACATTTTGTTGCTTAAATAATATGTAATTAAAAATGTTTTTCTGAATGTATGGCTTCATATTCTGAAGCTTATAGTTGGAGTCATCAGCTGTGTACTGAAGTGTCTCGCTGTTGCTCCTTTTAACAAGTGATATAAGAGATCAACATCTCATTAAATTTTAAAAATGCATTGGAATACACTGGTGCTGTGGAACTTCTCATTATTTTCAGCTGTGCTTCACAGACATATTGCATTTGAAATTTTATGAGATGACAAACAGATTTTTTTTATACTTTAAAATAAATACTGGAATGCTAGTGGCTTCAGTGGAAGTTACAATAAAGTGATGAACTAACATCAGTGTGACGTTAATTCTTTCAATTCCCCATTTATCTTACAATGCTTTATTTGATAATAAAAAGCGGTGACCAGGCCGGTTTGGCTGCAGGTGTCCAGCTACTTACATCTGCAGTTACAAGATAGAAGGTGTATCGGTACGAACCAGGTGAAACTCTTCTGTCATGTATCAGAGCTCTTGTGGTACTAACTAAATCTGGAGCTGACAGGTATGCATTTAGGAAACATTTAAAGGATATTTTTTTTCTTCTTTGACAGGGTTATGTCTTGGTCCTCCTTTAGGATGTCAGGGTTCTTTTCATATAGTATCTGCATAAAAAGATTTTTTAAAAAAAGAAAAACAAACAACCCTCCCCCCAAAAAAAACAAGCCAAAATAAAAATATTGTCACTAGCTTCTGCATAGCTTCTCCATAATTACTTCACAGCACAAGCAGAAAACCTTCTTAAAAAATGCCGTATTTTTCACATAATGACAATTCAGTTTTGAGTGCAGCAGGTTTTTCTCTCACTAATAAAGCAAATACATGTATGTTCTGAAGACATGAGAAAGAGTTTTTGCAGATATGCTCTTAACTGGCTTTGATTTGATATTAAGCTTATCTTTTACTGTTCTAAACAATATTCTTCTTTAAGGGCCACCCAGGTCAGCTTTTTTTTTTTCTCATTTGCATTTAGTCCACACCCAGATTTCTTTTTCAGAAGGCTTTCTGGATCTGTAAGATGTGATATCTGTATTCTTGGTTCATGGTATCTAAGGAATGACTACTGTCATTCTATGATATTTCTTTTTGGAGATACCAGAACACAAAGAGTTGTTGGCAATGTCATTGCATTGACAGCGGGCCACAGATGAAGAATGGAAGTTTTTCTTATCTGAGTATTGAGGTGTACCTCTGCCAATCTGTGGCAGAGATTCTTCCAAATATTCTGCAAATTGAGTTCTTGGTGAACCGTCAGAGATCAGCCCTAAACTTGTTCAATTTAGGAACAGATCTGGACTTCGTTGCCAAAGCCTTATCTTTTTGGAGATGAGATTTCAGTAGTTGCATTGTGATGACTGAGGACAGTGGGTTCTCACATCAAGGACTTTCTGTTCATATTAGCATGCAGGGTGCCCTGAATTTATATAATTACGTATGTCTAGCTACATCTCAGAGGCAAGCAGACATAATTATGGAAAGGAAGCATGGAGATTTCTTCTTGGTCACCAGAATAAATCTTTTAAGTGCCTTCCAGTACCTTAGGGGGGCCTACAAGAAAGCTGGGGAGGGACTTTTTAGGCTATCAAGTAATGACAGGACTAGGGGGAATGGGGCAAAGCTGGAAGTGGACAGATTCAGGCTGGATGTGAGGAAGAAGTTCTTCACCATGAGAGTGGTGAGATCCTGGAATGGGTTGCCCAGGGAGGTGGTTGAGGCCCCATCCCTGGGGGTCTTTAAGGCCAGGCTGGATGAGGCTCTGGGCAGCCTGATCTAGTGGGAGGTGTCCCTGCTCATGGCAGAGGGGTTGGAACTGGGTGACCCTTGTGGTCCCTTCCAACCCTGACAGATTCTGATCTGTTTTAGCAGAGGACTTTAGAGCCCTAATGGCTCAATGGTTGGACTTGATGATCTTAAAGGTCCTTTCCAACGTAAAGGATTCTATGATTCTAAGTGTGACTTCTAAGTAGTGTTTTTGAGCTGTATGTCAGCAGACCTTCCTGGAAATTTTCTGTGTTACTTTTCCACAAACAAAAGGTTAAGAGAAATAGAGGTTTCTGCCAAAGCCTATTTATTTCTGTTTCTGCTGTGTCAGTAGGCCACAAAGCACTAAGTCCTGCTGGATTTCAGTAGAGCCTACACCAACTGGGGGACTCTTCATGTTACCTCTAATCTAGACATTGCAGAGGGATCAGCTCCATGCATACCCTCCTCTGTCTTTTCAGAACAGGATGATGCCATGCTTGAGAAATTAAGTACCTGATTGCTCTTCACTCCATAATCTAAGTCTGAGTCTGGCATTATTTGAAGTCATCCACAGTGAAAGATGCATGCAAAGCAGAAGGAGAATGTATTTGGTTATAACTCTAGTTTCCCACATGTCATTTCTCATTGTGTCTTCCTCCTCTGTCTGATACTCTGGAAAGCAGCAAATGGGAATTCTGAACCATTTTGGATAAAATTAGAATGACGGATGAAGGAAAATAAGAGGTTTGTGCATATCTGCCTCTCAATTTTTTTTAGCTGGTTGAAAGAGGTGATTATCCCACTGTATTTAACATTGGTGTGGCCTTACCTTGAGTACTGTGTGCAGTTCTGGGCCCTACAATTGAAGAAGGGTGTTAAGGCACTTGAATGCATCCAGGGGAGGGCAGTACAGCTGGTGGAAGGGCTGGAAGGCATGTCCTGTGAGGAGTTAAGGACTTTGAGTTTTTCTAGTTTGGAGAAAAGGAGGCTGGGGGGTGACCCCATTGCTCAAGGATGGGAAGTGGAGAGGGAGGTGCTGATCTTCCTGATATAAAGTGACAGGATTAATGGGAATGGCTAAAAGCTGCATCAGACATTAGGAAACTTTTCTTTATAAAGAGGGTGGTCATGCACTGGAACAAGTTTCTTAGGGAGGTGGTCAATGCTCCAGGCTTGTCAGTATTTAAGAGGCATTTGGACAGTGCCTATAGTAACACATTTTAACTTTTGCTAAACCCTGAAGAGGTCAGGCAGTTGGATTAGATGGTCACTGTCAGTCCCTTTCAATTGAATTTATTCCATTCCATTCTCCTGTAAAGCTTGTTTACAGACAGTACGTCTTACATAAACCGAACCAGTGGTAGGTAGGTTCTTTGATTTGATTGTAGGACTCTCAGGCTAAGCAGCGGTTAAGCTCCTTGAAGTATGCAAAACTTGGTTATAGCTTTTGCAGCTTTTTTTATGCAGCTCATAGACAACATCATGTGGCATGGGTCTGCTGTGAGAGTCATATGTCTTCCCACTCACAGAGTCTCAGTCTTGTGACCTCTGGAGGTCATCTGATCCAACCTCCTGCTCAAGAAAGGCCACCTAAAGCAGGCTGCCCTGGATCATGTCCAGATGGCTTCTGAATGTCTCCAAGGATGGAAACTCCAAACCTTCTCTGGGCAACCTGTACCAGTGCTTGGACATCTTCACAGATAAAAACTGTTTCCTGAAGTTCAGGAGGAAACTCCTGTGTTTCAGTGTTTGCTTCTGGTCCTGTCATTGGGAATTACTGGAAGGAGCCTTTTTTCCTCTTCTTTCCACCCTCAGAGTTGGTCTCTGCAGTTTCTTGGATCATCTTTTTCTGTCGTTGGTGAAGAGTGATATTTGCTTTCTTTGAGTCCTTAGGCACTTATCTCAGTAGCCATGATCATTCAGAGGTTATTGACCGTGGCCTCCCAGCATTGTCTGCCAGCTCCTGCAGTGCTAGTGAGTTCATCCACTCAGCACCCATGTAATTAATT
Source organism: Merops nubicus (assembly GCF_000691845.1). Classification (NCBI taxonomy): domain Eukaryota; kingdom Metazoa; phylum Chordata; class Aves; order Coraciiformes; family Meropidae; genus Merops; species Merops nubicus. The sequence continues at coordinate 33,755 of NW_008596727.1, read as the reverse complement.
ACCTACAATTTGTGGAAGTATTTTTAAGTATCTTCCACCAAGGGTACATCTTCCTTGCTCCAGACTTTCTCCCTGGTCTCTGGGACCTGGAATTCACAAAGACCTACTAGTGAAAACTGAGAAAAAGAAGGCATTCACTACCTCAGCCTTTTCTATGTCCTGTGTCTCCCACTTCATTCAGCAGAAGGCCCATATTTTTCCCAGCCTTCCTTTTGTCATCTGCATACTTACAGAAGCCATTCCTGTTGTCTTTGACATCCCTGGCCAGCATCAACTTCATCTGGGCTTTGGCTTGCCTAACCTCATCCCTGGATGCTTGGACTGCTTGGACAATATTTCTGTATTCCTCCTATGCTTCCTGTTCCTGCTTCTACCTTTTGGAGTGGGGGTGTATACTTGAGTTTTGTCAGGAGCTCCTTTTCCTACCTCTATTGTAGAGAAGAGCTACTCAGAATACTGCTAGTATTCCTCCTGCTCATTTGCAGATCATAAAACAATTATCAGAGGATTTAAGCAGGTGTACTTACTTTTCAAACATTTATTTCCAAGGTGAAAGAGTATTTCACTTCCTGCAAGAGGAATATCAGGAGCCCATGACTATGTCTGGTACATCAGGTGTTGAATTTCCTGAAGCAGATTTGTCAGACTTCTATATAAATGTCTGTGTGTGAGATTTTTCTAGTGTCTGAGACACTTACTTTGTATTCTTGAGTATCTCAGCTTATTTGTATTGACCATAGGAAGTCATGTGGGAACTATTTTGAAATGTAGAATAGTATCAGAAGAGTACGTATTTCTTCCTTTGAAGACTTCTATTTATTCACATAGCTGCACAAAATCATCTGGCTCTAAGGGCAGACAGCTTTCAGGAGTATTTTAACTATTTTACAGAAGGTGAGGATGAGGAGTAAGAGTGTCTCATTTCTGACAGCTTAACACTTATTCATGTCACGGGAACTTGCTTCAAGTTTACTTTGAACTGGTTGACAGGGGCGCGTTTTCTCAAGTGCCACATCTGTGGGCATTCAGTTTGGATGTTTTTGGCAAATTATTCTTTTGTTATTTATGTGTTTCTTGATTCTCCACAAACAGGTCTGTTCATGTAGGTAGCACTGAGAACGGATTTATCATGAGGTAAAACTAAAATGTTTGCGGGCATAATAACTTATAAATTAACACTATCTAGCCATATTATGTGCAGGTTTTGGTGTGATTTGTCTTGTTTTTTCCCCCAAGATATCAACCAATATAATAGACCGCTGTAGATGGGACAGTTTCCTGAACGAGCCACATCTGTGAGAAAAGAGTATTTACAGTTTTTAAAAATTATGAGTTTTCTAAAGCTTTATTGGCTAGATTTTGTGTTGTCAGCAAGTGGATTTTTTTCAGTTCTGTCTTTTAAGTACTGCTTAGAGACTTACATACAGTATAATTGATACACACAGAAGATTTAGAATTTTACATTCTTTAGTTTGATACACCTATATGGAATAGGAGAATGAGAATAGGAAAGATGTTTTCCTCTGGCAACAATACACATTATTGCCTAAATGTTTATACCTCCTAAGAATATTTTTGCAGTGTATTTTCATACAGAGCTGATTGTGTAGCCAAGATGTTGTTGTAGACTAGTACTTCAGGATAGAAAAAAAGCCCTACAGTTGTTTTGTTAATACAGTTTTAACACAAAACAGATTTATGTCTGCTATTTTGCCCATGAAATTTTAAAAGGCATTTTGGGATACAAGACACTATAGAATCATTCTTTGCCTACTGAGGGCATTGATTTAAACAAATAAAGACCACATAGTTCTGCTAAAAAAAAATAAAACATTATATTGCCACATAGTTATTCTCAGTAGATGGTCTGCTTAAGAGAGTCGATAGCGTATGTGTGTAGCGAGCAGATGATATGTCCTCTTAGAATCATAGAATCACAATGGTTGGAAAGGACCTCCAGGATCATCAAGTCCAATCTTCCCCCCAACACTTCCCTAACCACTAGACAATAGCCTCAAATGCCACTTTGAACAACTCCAGGGATGATGACTCCACCACCTCCCTGGGCAGCCCGTTCCAGTGTCTAACCACTCTCGCAGTGAAGAAATTCTTCCTAATAGCCAATCAAAACCTCCCCTGGTTAAACTTGAGGCCATTTCCTCTTGTTCTATCATCAGTAATTTGGGAGAAGAGACCAACACCAGCCTCAATACAACCTCCTTTTAGGTAGGTGTAGGGAGCAATAAGGTCTCCTCTCAGTCTTTTCTTCTCCAGCCTAAACAACCCCAGTTCCCTCAGCAACTCCTCAGAAGACATGTTTTCCAGACCTCTCACCAGCTTCATTGCCCTTCTCTGGACCTGCTCCAGCACCTTCATGTCCCTCTTACCCTGTAGTGCCCAAGATCGGACACAGTACTCAAGGTGTGGTCTCACCAGTGCTGAGTCCAGGGGTGTGATCACCTCCCTACTCCTGCAGGTCACGCTGTTTCTGATCCAGGCCAGGATGCCATTGGCCTTCTTGGCCACCTGGGCACACTGCTGGCTCATGTTCAGTTGGCTGTCCACCAACACCCCCAGGTCCTTTTCCACCAGGCAGCTTCCAGCCACTGCTCCCCAAGCCTGGAGCGTTGCCTGGGGTTGTTGTGACCCAAGTGCAGGACCCGGCACTTGGCCTTGTTAAACCTCCTACAGCTGACCTCGGCCCATTGCTCCAGCCTGTCCAGGTCTTAAAGCATTTAAACTTAATAACAAAAGTCATTCTCTTACTCCATTTTTGGGAATCATGTAAAGGTTTGTCAGGGTATGAAAAGAAAAAAGAGGACAGTTACTAATTTACAGAATCTTTTGCCCACACTAAGAAGTATTTCTTAGATACTTGAACTCATTGCATATAGTGTGCAAGTGTTTGGATGGATTTATGTGTGTATATACAAAATATTTCATTCTCTTAGTATCATAGTATCTGAATTGCATAAGAATTTCCAAGCAAATGCGTTCAATGCCTCCTCTGTACATCAGAGTGATACACTGTTTTCAAAATGCTTCCTTCAAGGGGAATGCCAACATCAAGAACAGAAGCAAGTTTAGCTGAGTCCTGTGCTGTGAAGTATGGAGAATGGAGTTTTTGATACTAGGACTGGTGTTTTCGTCTTGTAGTTACCTGTTGTTACATGTACGTCTCGTTGCCAAGAGAACTAATATGACATCCTGGCAGGATTAAAGTACGTAGGATAGAATGTAAGTACACTAGAGGTATATTTGTACAGTCTAGGAGGATGGATAGAAAATAATACCAGGCAGAAAGGATTTAGTGGGTACACATAGAACCCACAAGGTTAAATGTGAGCCTAAACACTGTGACACAAACAGAAAGACTTACATCTATGCACTTGCCCAATTCCATTAAATATTTTTCTCGTATTGGGATGAGGTAATACAGATAAGGCACTTTGATATTAATGAAGTGGAAAAAAAAAGTAAACTTGCTATGTAATATACAAAAACAGAAAGAGAGGCTCATTTTCTACAGGGGAGGAGGATTAAGTAGTCATCTCTTGTCAGGTAAGACCCCACTGTGACACATCACTCAATAATTCATCATGATTTTAGTAGAGTAGCAGAGAATATTATATTCAAGACTACTTGAGTTCTAGGTTTTATATGTATTTATTTTAAAATTTTAGCCATACACTAGCTAAGGAGGTAGACTGTTTAAAACAAAAGTAAATGAAGCTAACAGAACTAGACAATAGCATTATAGGGAGGAATGATATCATGTATTTTGAATTTAATGCTTTGTAGAGAGATCTTTTTGGAGATAAATAATCATAATAGACTAATAGGTAGGTTTTAGGTCCACATGACAGCTTTAGTATTCTAGTAGTTGTGTGGAGTAAAAATATTGTAATCATTCTGCACTAGAAACCTCTTGGCTTATAGATGGAGGCATGACACTGCTTTCACAGTACTGTATTTTCATCATTACTCGCCTTAATACCAAAAAGTGAGCATCAAAAAAAAAAAGAATTCGTCCTCTTCTATCTCTTCTATTAAGCTTATTGATGAAGATGAGTGTAGATTTTTTATTTACTGGAGTTACAATTACCTCTGTTTTTCTGCACTAGACGTAGCTTCTTAAGTCTGTTTTTTGCCCCCGTACTGGGAATGAGTTGTACAAGAAAATAGCCTTATTTCTGTATTTATGGTCAATTCTGAAAGTTCCAGTGAGGAGGTTCACTGCCATGTCATATTCAAGTAAATACTTAAACCAGTTTGGATTTCTCTGATTTCAAGAAAATACTGCTTTTCAGCAAAACAAGCAAGCTTCAACATAAATGCAGTAACTTGAAGTCAAGTATTGAATTTAGAGCTTTGCTGAGCAAGGATGAACTTAAACATTGTGCTTTCCTGAGTTCTTCACCAAATGAACCATTACATCAATATATGTTTTTGTAATTGCACAATGTCCAATAATCCTCGGTCTACTTTCTTAAGTGTTTGGCCCATGTTTCTTTAATCAATGTCCATATTTCTTAATTGCATCTTTGCAATGGCAGCCCATTTCCTAGCTTATATCTTCTCACCTTTTTTTAGCATACTTTATCCCTTGTCTTTACATGTAGTAAATGAAGGTGCGTTTCCCAATGTCCTTCCTCTGGTTTTCAGTATAGGTGTCTCTTAGCTGTTTGTAGGCAGTCATATAACACAAGTCCATCAAGAATAATCTTATTTTTTGTGAGTGTCTTCCAAACACGGAACTTGCAGAAACACCACATCTTGAGTTTTCATAAATTTACCAATTTTGCCCTCTTATGGGAAGAATGTTTTATCATCAAGGAGTTTGTGTTAAGTGTTAACAGAATTAATTTTAGGCATAGATTCTTTTATCTTTAATGCTACAGCATAAAATGGAATTATTAAAGTTCAATTTTCATTTTAGAGTCTTGCAATGATTTTTAATTACTTGTAAAGTGACCAAGCTTGTGAAATCTGCTAAGAAAAAATAATGATTGAAAGCTATTATGCCATTGTTTGTAATCAGATTAGTGTATTATCCTTCTCTAGATTATGAGATAGTTTCATAAAATTGAATTTTCTGCTTTAGTATTACCAATTTCATGTATTCACTTTACATTATCCTTAACACAAAGGGAAGAACAAAAAGAGAAAAAATTCAAATGTTTGAGCAAGCAATACTACCTTTCTCTGCTGCTTACTGAAGATTTATGATACTGAGTGTTAAATGTGGGATATTAACTTTAAAGTCTTCAGTTCAGTAAGACATCATGAGACTTGTGTACCATTGGGGATTTAAGAAGGAAGGAAGGAGAACATGAACAGGGTGGAGTATGATATTACTACTCTTCAAGATATACTGTTCTTGGAAAATACATTAGATTATGTGTTAAAGTAAGTAAAGAACTACCTCCTACTGCTCCTCTCTTGGTAGCAGGCATTGGGAAAAGGAATTTTTGTGTTCCAAGCACAGACAGAACAACTATAGCTCCTTGTACTCTTCCCAGCCTGTGTGTTTGTCTTGAGTAGCTGGACCTGTATGAGCAGTGTTCAGCAACTTACCAGCGGCAAACTTTCTGACTCAGTGAATCCAGTCAAAATCACAGCAGATCCAGGCCTCCCTGTTTGTATAGACACAAAAGTTCTGTTACAGTTTTATACTGGCTGCTTGTTGGTATTGCAAATACAGCATAGACCAGAACAAAGTGTTTCTATCTTATTTATGCGTATATTAAGAGCTGTGGAGTTTTGAATATAACAGGTTTATTTTCTGTTATGGGCTATAAAATTATTTTCTTGCCTAATTTGCTTCAATCAAACATTCAGTGATGTGTGTATGGTTATCTTTCAATAACAATGAAATTCAGTTATGAGAAATTATGTTCTCATACTGAATTTATAATAATTTTAAAATCAGAGACCTTAACTTATTTGGAAGTTAATGCAATGGAATGACTGACTAACAAGTAAAAAGTACCTTAAGCAAATTGTAAAGGTTGCAGTGTCACCAAATATTTAATAGGCACAATGAAACAATAAGCAATCGTATGGTTTCTTAGAGGTTGGGTAGGCAAAAATTAATACATTTGTAATAAACTTTTTTTTTTTTTTTTTTTTTGGCATCATGAAGTGCCAACTCTTGTGTTACATTTATAGTTGAGTATTTGCTACAGAAGGAACAGTCATAAAAATCAATTAAGTGGCATCCTTAGTTGGAATTAGTTTATGGGAATTTTTATATTTGCTCTTCAGTGCAGACTTTTCAGGAGAAAGCAGAATGTAACTGAAAGAGAGATTTGATTGAAATTACATTGACCAATAGGCCTGGGAGGAACAGTACAACTCAGGTTTCTGTGTAACACATAGTAGGGTAATCTGGTTTTGCATCCTTGGGATAAAGTGGGTGGTTTTTTAGGGTATTTTGAGTCTTCACATACTTAAAATGCATAGATCTTTACAATGAGCTGAGTATATCTTGGATAAAACTGTTTACTGGGAAATACATAACGTAGTTTTTAAAGTATATAATTGAGGCTGAATTGACGCTTGTACTTGTGTAGCTTTAAAATATCTGCAGGTAATTTTTTTTTCCTTTCTAGAGAAGATTTTTGTCTGAAAAAATAAATTGAAAACGGAGATAGAAACTAGGTTTATTTTCAGAGTAAATCTAATGTGTTAACATATCTTTAAAGACACTTTTAAATAGTTCTTAGTCAAATCTGTGAACAAATACTGTTTAAAGGCCTTTTTCATCTTCAAAAAATATATATATTTTATTACTTCATGTAATTACAGCATTCTGAGAAAGATATCTTGAAAAATAAAGTGATTTTGTTCTGACTTAATATTCATTGTGGAAGGCATCATAATACTATGACATTAGTTAAAATTCTGAATTTATGTTTTCATTGATGTGTATTAATAGCTTAAGACAAAAATTGAAATTATTATAAAAATTGTGTAAAAGGAACTTAATAGTAAAGGACATCATGACTTTTATTTTTCACTTCAGACAATTGAAAAACAAGTTAATCTTTCATGAGATTTTAGTCCCTTAACCGTTTTTGGCTTGGTTCTCTCTGTGTTCTGAAAGTCGCTTTCTGCAGATAGTATAAATTCACTGGTTCGTTCTAGTGCAGAACAGGTCATTCTGGAACAGTCAGAAATATTGCTGAATTTCAAGCAGAATTTGCTGCTCAAATGGCTCTTTTGAAAATGAAAAGATCTTAGATTAGCTCTTTTGATTTTTTTTTTGATGTTGCTTCATTGTCAAAGCTAGCAACCTAATACTAGTATGAATTGCCACCTGACTATATGTGCACTGTGAGAAAATACACTGTTGTAACCAAAGTTTTAGACAAGAGTAATTTTAGAAGGATTAAAATGTCATCCAAAGATTTAAGATTTTTGATTTTCAAAGATAAATACATGCCAGTCTTTGACAATTCTGGTTTCTGTTTCCTCCTTATTTTGACGCTCTAGTTTCCAGCACCTTTTGAAGAACTGAGCTGATGTTGTCTGCATAATCAAACCTCATATTTTTGTCCTGGTTCTGCTTTTCTTAATGTTAGAAGTCATTGTGCCTCATTTGGAAATGCAAGACAATTAGGTTTGTGTGTTTGATTGTTCAGTATAGAGATTCTGGGTGCCTGTTCTGCCTGTTATTTGAGCATATGAGTTTGAGAGTGTGAGGAGAAGATGGCAGGCTGCATGAGTGAGTCTTTTCATTTCAGAATGAAAAGGTAGACAAAATATTTTATAAGCAGCTGGGAGAAGTCTCACAATCACTACCATTTGTTCTCATAGGGGAATGTAACTTCCGAGATGTTTGATGGACATGCAATAGAACAGAGAGGAAAGTCTAGGAAGTACCTGGAGCGTGTGGAAGATAACTTCCTGACATTGTTTATGAGAAAGCCAACTAGAGAAGGTTCACTGCTTTTCTGAACCTGTTATTTGTGAACAGAGAAGGACTTGCAGGTAATGTGGAAGTTGAAGGCCATCTTGGGCATAACGATCATGAAATGTTGCAAGTTTTCAGTTCTTGGGAAAGTAGGGAGGGTGGTCAGTGGAACTGCTACCTTGGGCTTCTGGAGGGCAGACTTAGACCTTTTTAGGAGACTGGTTGAGACTGGTTGAGTCCTTGGAAGGCAGTCCTGAAGGGCAAAGTAGCTCAGGAAGGCTGCATGTTCCTCAAGACAGAAGTCTTTAAGGCCACACAGGCAGGCTGTCCTGGTGTGCTCTAAGATGAACTGGCAGGGAAGACCTGCCTGGCTGAATAGAGAACTTCGACTGGAATTAAGGAACAAAAAGAAAGTCTGTGGCCTATAGCAGGCAACTCAGGAACACTACAAAAATTCTGTGAGGCTATGCAAGGAGAAAATTAGAAAGGCCAAAGCCCAATTAGAACTTAATCTGGCTAATGCAATAAAAAGTGCTTCTATGAATTCATTAACATCAAAAGGAGGACTAAGGAGAATCTCCATCCTCTGCTGGATGCAAGAGGAAATGTAATGATCAATGATGAAGAATGAGGAAAATGCTGAAGTACTGAATGGCCTTCTTTGGTTCAGACTTTAATAGTAAGCCCAATTGGCCCTCTGAGTGCCCAGCCCCCTGATCTTGGAAGACAGGGATGAGGATCATAATGAAGCCCAAATTATCCAAGAGTAAATAGTCAGTGACCAGTGACCTAGTCTACCACTTAGATACACACAAATCTCTGAGGTCATATGGAATCCACCTAAAGGGTACTGAAAGAGATGGCAGAATTGCTTACCAAGACACCTTCCATCATTTATTAAGAATCTTGGCTAACTAGGGAGATCCTTGTTGACTAGAAGTTAGCAAATGTGATACCCATCTGTAAGAAAGACCAAAAGGAGGACCCAGGGAGCTACAGACCTGTCAGTCTGACCTTGATGCCCAGGAATTTTGTGGAGCAGGTCATCTTGAGCATCATCCTGTGGCACATGGAGAACAACAAGACAAACAGGCCCAGTCAGCATGGGTTCATGAAGGAAAAGTCCTGCTTAACTAATGAAATCACCTTCTATGACAAGGTGACCTGTTTAGTGAATGAGGGAAAAGCTGTGGCTGATGTTTACCTGGACTTTAGTAATGCCTGTGACACTGCTTGCCACAGCATTTGCATAGAATCATAGCTTCATAGAACAATTTAGGCTGAAAGGGACTTCTAGAGGTCATCTGGTCCAGCCTCCCTGCACAAGTAGGGACATCTCTGTCTAGGTCAGGCTGCCCAGGGACCTGTCAAGACTGACCCAGGATGTGATTGGCCTTCTGGGCTGTGACTGCACATTGGTGTCACATGTCCAGTTTTTCATCTACCAGCACTCTCAAGTCCCTTTCCATAAGACTGCTTTGCAGAGAAACTGCTTTTCCTAGAGAAACTGGCTGCTCATGGCTTGGATGGTTCTACCCTTTGCTGAGTAAAAAAGTGCTGCGTGGCTGGGCCCAGATAATAAATCCAGTTGGTGGCCCCAGGTCTCAGTATTGGGGCCAATTCTGTTTAACAGCTTTATTCATGATCTAGATGATGGGATCAAGTACGGCCTTGGTAAGTTTGCAGATGACACCACTTTGGGTGGCTGTGTTGATCTGCCTGAAGGTAGGAAGGCTTTACAGAGTGATCTGGACAACCTCGATTGATGGGCTAAGGCAATGGTATGGGGTTGAACAAGGCCAGGTGTGGGATCCTGCACTTGTGTCACAATAACCCCATGCAGTGCTAAATGCTTGGAGAAGAGCAGCTGGAAATCTGCCCAGTGGAAAAGGACTTGGCATGTCGGCTGGCAACCAGCTGAACATGAGCCAGCAGTGTGCCCAGTGGCCAAGAAGGCCAACGGCAACCTGGCCTGGATCAGAAACGGTGTGACCAGCAGGGGAGGGGAGCGATCGTCCCTCAGTACTCAGCACTGCTGAGGCTGCACCTTGAATACTGGGTTCAGTTTGGGGCCCCTCACTACAGGAAGGACACTGAGGTACTGGAGCAAGTCCAAAGAAGGGAACAAAGCTGGTGAAGGGTCTAGAGCACAAGTCTAGGAGGAGCGGGTGAGAGAGGTGGGGTCGTTTAGGCAGCAGAAAAGGAGGCCCAGTGGAGACCTTATCACTCTCTACAACTACCTGAAAGGAGGCTGTACAAGGGTCCACGAGGCTGTACAAGGGTGGGTGTCAGTCTCTCCTCACACGGACCAAGTGCTAAGGCAACGGGAAATGGCCTCAAGTTGCACCAGAGGAGGTTTAGGTTGGACTTAAGGAAACATTTCTTCACTGGAAGGGTTATCAAGCACTGGAATAGGCTGCCAAGGGAAGTGGTAGAGTCACCATCTCTGGAGGTATTTAGCAGGCATATAGGTGTGGTGCTTATGACATGGTTTAGAAGTGGACCTTGCAGTGGTTAGTAAATGGTTGGACTTGATATGAAAGTTCTCTTTGAACCAGAACGATTCAGTGGTTCAGTCATACTGTGCTCAGCATGAGCACCTGAACTTAGCATTTTCATTAAGCTGGAGACCTAAATGGCTGTGATGTACTGTTTATCTGCCATTAAGCTGTCCTGTAAGCAAAAGCCTGTAGCCCCTCACAACCTAGCAGAGAATACTGAAAGCAGATGAGAAACTTGTATGGGAAAGAACTTGAGAAATGTAAAGTATTTTGAACTTTACTTTCAGATTCAGAAGCTAATCTTAGGGAGAAGGTGATTTGCTATAAAACAAACAATAACGAACAAGTTGTGCCAGCTGTGTAAACATTTGTTTTGCAAGCAAATTAATTAAAACCTCCTTATTCCTCATGGGACACGAGAATGCATCCAGGAAATATATTAGGAGCCACATTGCACACATCTGAATACTAAATAAAGCATATAGTATTCTGTTCTCTTTTCTGTTTTCAGTTAGATGTAAAGATATTCAGTTATACCTGTCTTTTGCTGACCGCATGTCCCAACAGGAAGGATATCATCATTAGCAGACAGCACACAAGCCAGATCCCTCCCTCTGGTCGTAAATCATCAGGAGGGATCTGAGGTGTCCAGCCTCTGGAGGAATGAAAAGGTTGATATATTCATGCACAGTGCAAGATGCGATGGAGACAGGAGCAAATCAACCAAGGACCCAGGCAACCAGTCCAATTCCAGTTGTGTGGCCATGACCACAGAATGATGCCATTATTATGGATATGTTCCTCCCTCTGCTCCCGGCTGTACTGATGTCTTGCTACTGCTGGGGACTCTCCCTACAAGGCTGGCCAGGCCTTGGGTGAAAACCAGTCAGGAAGGTCTTTCCTGCTTGGTGGTGGACACAACATGTTAACCCTCATTCAGGGCTGGGGGTTTAAATAAACCAATCTGATGGTTCATTTGGACTATATTTATTCATTTAAAAGTTCGGAGCAATGAAAACTAACCTGTTGGTTACTTGTAAATAAGGGATTTGGAGATTTTTTTGCCATCTTCGAATATGATACAGAGTAACGTGACTCCCTTTTTCCCAAGGAGTATCCTTGAAAGCCTACCAAAATTAAGTAAAATCATAATGAAGAGCAAATGGATAGTCTTTTTTCTTCACTGTAATTTCTGATTTTTTTTTTCTATAATTGGATCTAATATATTTGTTGCATCTAAAAATGGAGGCATTATGAAGATTGTGGAAACCAAATACTTAAAAGTCAAAAAGTCCTTAATGTCATACATTAATTTCTGCGTTGTTTGCTCCTGCTTGTCCTCTAATGAATTAATTTTGTTTGTGAAACAAGTATTGTCCAGATTCTGTGCATCTGAAATATATGCCTTCTCCTTTTTAACACTGCATGAGTAAGGCATGTATTTTATCTTTCATAGTATAACATCTGTAGCTGCATATAATGGAAGTTTAAAATACAAATTAAAATGTATGTGATGCAAACTTAATGGGCGTTCTCCCTTCTCAATTTTAGAATGGACAATATTGGTTACTTCAGTCATAACATGGGATTAATTTTAGAATTCTTTCATCTTTGTTTTATTGTCGTGGCTTTTTTGAAGGTAATGAAGATGAAGACTTTAGTTGAGATGCTTTCATCAGCAGATCTTCTACGTAAATGCTCTGAGCTGGGAATTTAAGCATGAAGTCCTCTTTCACAACCGTTTCTGATGTAGGGAAGTTCCAGAACCTGATCTGTAAGATAGATTACCTCTAGTTACATTTCACATCTGTGCAAATCTGTAAGATTTCTGGAAGAGTGGCTGGAAAGCTGCTCAGCAGAAAGGGACCTTGGAGTGTTGACTGACAGTCAGCTGAACATGAGCCAGCAGTGTGCCCAGGTGGCCAAAAAGGCCCAACGGCATCCTGGCTGGGATCAGGAATAGTGTGATCAGCAGGACTGGAGAAGTGATTGTCCCACTGTACTTGGCACTGGTGAGGACACATCTTCAGTACTGCGTTTCAGTTTTGGGCACCACAGGACAAGAAGGACATTATGATTCTGGAGAGGGTGCAGAGAAGGGCAACAAAGCTGGTGAAGGGTCTTGGGGATAAGTCTTATGAAGAGCGGCTGAGGGAACTGGGGTTGTTTAACCTGAAGAAGAGGAGGCTGAGGGGTGACCTTACCACTCTCTACAGCTACCTGAAAGGAGGTTGTAGGGAGGCAGGTGTGGGCCTCTTCTTGCACACCACAGTTGACAGGACAGGAGGAAATGGTATTAAGTTATACCAGGGGAGGTTTAGGTTAGACATTAGGAGAAAATTCTCCACTGAAAGAGTGATCAAGGGCTGGAAAAGGCTTCCCAGGGAAGTGGTTGAACCACCATCCTTGGATGTATTTAAAAGCTGTCTAGATAGGGTGCTCAGGGATATGGTGTAGAAGTGGCCTCGTAGAGACAGATAATGGTTGGACTCGATCTTAATCTTAAGGGTCCTTTCCAACCATAGTGATTCTGTGATTCTGGTTCTTTTTTTTTGAAATGTGAAGTTTTTTCCAGAGATGGTATGCTGAAGACTTGTGGCTTTGAATTGAGCTAAAGTTTAAGGGTTTCAGGCTGGCAGATTTAGCTATCCCAAAGTTTTTAAAACTACTCAGCTTCCTCAGATTGCCTTAGCTTTGCTCTCATTTTCAAGTCTTAGTGACATGCATCAATGCAATCAACACTGAATGTTCTAATAATCTGATGAACTGAATTTTCCAAGGATAACTTCAAGCTTCACTTGAATTATCTTTGTTTGATGTTGTAGAAGTAATTTTTAGGTTTAGACTAAAATGGAGAAGTTCCATGGAAAACTGAATGTTTGGACATTGTGAAGAATTTGTTAGGCTGTAGTTTGGAGCTGAGCTGTAAACAGACACTATTCATTTATTGGTTTATTGGTGGTACTTTTTAGTTTAATTTCTAATTTTTATTCACAAAATGTAGTTTCAGAATATACAGGTTGGGCAAATTGCTCTGCAGGGTACTGTGTGGGATTTTTATTATCCCATTTCTCCAGTCGATGATACAGAAATGATCTGGTGCAGACTTTGGGACCAGGCTGAGGAGTTACCAGTGTGAGTATTACATATATCCCTTTCAAATACCTAATATATCTTTTTGAAAGAAAAACTAAGGGAACTGTCTTCTGTGCGTCACACAAAGCTATATACTGTACTCTCTATATGCTATAGTAGATTTAACTTCTGTTTCTTTTAAATTTGTCCTGAAAGTATATGGCTTTTCATTTTCCATTTACTGTTCTGTACTGCAGAGCAAGTTAGAAGTTAATTATCTTAGGATAAAACTTTTCTAATTCAGTGATTAAGTATTTCTCCACTTATACTGGGTGATACTGAAACCCAAGAGAAGAGTAACTTGATGTAGTTCAGAAGCCACTTCATAAATCAGAAGAATTAGCTAGGAACAGTACTACGTTATGCCAGTGGCTGAGTTCTGCATGCAAAACGCTGGCTCATGTTCTCCTCGAGTTCCTTCGGTTGGGCCTAGCATTCAGCATGCCCTGAGTGGGCTCTGGTTGAAGCTTGGCAGGAACTCGAGAACGTTGGTGTGTGATGTAACATACAGTGGAACGCCGAAAGACTCGTGTGTTGGCACAACCAGTGTCTCAGTCTGATGAGCTAAACCTAAGTATTGTTCACTGAGAATATCCTCAGAATAAATTTGAAAAACCTATCTTCTAACAGAACTCTGCTGTGTGAGTGCAGAAGAATATGAAAGAGAAGTTACTGTCTAAGGTCATGAAGACTGATCTGGCTATTTCTAAAATTCACCTTGAATATGTTCAGCAACTCCCGTCCCTTGAATTTAGTAACTTAGCAGTATAAGAGGTTGAGAAAAACCATCAGATCAGTGAATACAGGTCTTTTACTGTGAATTTCCAATGTTTCTGTTGTGTTTAGTAGTTCTGCAGTCATGTAATTGTTTGTGGAAAGTGTCAGTCTTCACTAGATCACGCAAAACTCCCTAGGTCATAGAAAAGATATTAAAATTATTTAAAGAAACATAAATCATCACTATGCATAGCTTCTGAGCTGACTTCATGGTGGGCACGATTTTGAATGTTTGGCAGCTATTCTTAGAAGAAACTAATAACTCTTGATTAAAAAAACTAGACTTTTACAAAAAATGTCAAATCTGTATTCTCCAGAGCCGTACTGAGTAAGTGGCTGAGGCATGGAAGTCGTGCAGATACGTTTATATTGTTAGATGCCCCAAGCGTATTTTTCACTTGTGTTGGAAGTGTTACTGAGTTTTGCTCCTTTGCACAGAAGTGTATTTCCCTTGCAGTGATTGCTGTGTAAATTATTATAGTTCAATAATAATTCAGACAAATAAATAATTTGTGTTTATACTTTTTTTTTTAACATATTGGAAAAATGTTAGTAAAGGCTGGTGATCTTCCATGAGTTCAACATCACACAACTACTTTCTAAAGTGCACCTTCCAGATTTAAAATTTCCTGAATGTTTGTTATTGAATAGTTCCATATGGGCAGTGTGATACTGTAAATTCTTTAAAAAACATGATATATTTCTTCTAATTTACTCACCATTTCTGGTAAAATGGGTTGCCTATATAATTAAAGTAGGGAACTTTTGAGTTAATAGGTAATACTAGTATATTGAATCATTTGTGCATTCTGCTGTTATCTAATGATCTGTGCTTTCCTGTTGAGCACAAATGAAAATGGAAATGTGCATTTTGGGAGCACTGTGTGCCTTCTCATATGTTGTGTAGTGATTCTGATTTCAAGTTTATTTAGATTACAGCAAACAATTTGATTGGGTTAGCACATAGAGCATTTCAATTACATCTAAAGCAAAACAAATTTCAAGAGGGTGCATTTACTTTTTCCATGCTACCTGCTTTTATACAGTTTGACTTCTCTATGCCTGACATGTTTAAAATGCATAGAGTTTATGATCTGAGAGTTTGTTGACCATTACTACTGAAACTAAATATACTTGTTCTTTTGAGTTATAAGACTTGCTGTGTAATTTCTAATTAATCAAAATGAGCAAAAGTACTATTCTTCAAGTTGTCAGCTGTCAGTACAACACTTAGGAAAAGTTGTGAAAATAATCCTGTAAGAGGTTGGTAGCCTTAATTATTGGGTGGGGGTGTATGTGAAGAGAAAGTAGCATTCAGGGTATTTATAATTTAAGAGTACGTAGATAATTTTCAAGATGACTGTCATATTCAAATTAAAAGCAAATATTTTTAACCATCTTATTGTGTTCTATTTGTATCTTTCTTATTTTTTCTTAATGTGTCAGATACTCAAAACCAAAACAACTGGTATGCTTTTTTTCATTGGTGTAGAACATGACAGAAATTCCAAGAAACAACACACACCTTTGCACTTGCATTACTTGGATGATATTTGTTTAAAGCATAATGGTACAAATTACGATACAGGAGTAAGATAATTGGAAGAATAGGTTGACATTATTTTAGTTTTGTTTCAGCTAGTCATTATTCTAGTTGAAGATATATTTAGTTGCTGTTGGCATTTCTTTATTTGTTTCTTCTAAAATGCAATTTAAGATATGTTCCTGTTTATCAATAATAGCATCATGGAATTGTTTAGGTTGGAAAAGATATTTGAGATCATTCTAACTGCACACCTTGCACTGCCAGGTCCACTTCTAAACCATGTCGTAAGCACCACACCTATATGCCTGCTAAATACCTCCAGAGATGGTGACTCTACCACTTCCCTTGGCAGCCTATTCCAGTGCTTGATAACCCTTCCAGTGAAGAAATGTTTCCTTAAGTCCAACCTAAACCTCCTCTGGTGCAACTTGAGGCCATTTCCCGTTGCCTTAGCACTTGGTCCGTGTGAGGAGAGACTGACACCCACCCTTGTACAGCCTCGTGGACCCTTGTACAGCCTCCTTTCAGGTAGTTGTAGAGAGTGATAAGGTCTCCACTGGGCCTCCTTTTCTGCTGCCTAAACGACCCCACCTCTCTCACCCGCTCCTCCTAGACTTGTGCTCTAGACCCTTCACCAGCTTTGTTCCCTTCTTTGGACTTGCTCCAGTACCTCAGTGTCCTTCCTGTAGTGAGGGGCCCCAAACTGAACCCAGTATTCAAGGTGCAGCCTCAGCAGTGCTGAGTACTGAGGGACGATCGCTCCCCTCCCCTGCTGGTCACACCGTTTCTGATCCAGGCCAGGTTGCCGTTGGCCTTCTTGGCCACTGGGCACACTGCTGGCTCATGTTCAGCTGGTTGCCAGCCGACATGCCAAGTCCTTTTCCACTGGGCAGATTTCCAGCTGCTCTTCTTCAAGCCTGTAGCACTGCATGGGGTTATTATGACCCAAGTGTTACCTTTCTTATTGCAGTGAAATGCCTCAAGAAAATAATTACGCTGCTGAAATTAAAAAAAAAAAAAAAAAGTAATTTAAGCAGATTTTAAAAGACTACGTTTGCCAATATACTTCAAAAATGGAAAATAGTTTTTAACATATATCAAACTTTCTAGGCTTTTTTTTTTTAGAAAGCTTTTTTTTTTTTTTCCAAATGTCAACACAATTTATGTTAGATCATTGAATGGGCTCTTACCTTCTGGGTTACTATGGCTCTTGCCACAGTAAATGATTAAATCATTCATCTATATGGGTACAGTAAACACAGTTAAAGAGTCCTAAAAGCATACTTCAAGTGCAATATGGAGCAGGTTGATTCCTCTCTTGTTTCCATGAACAGGATAACATATCTTGACTGAGCCTCAATATGTGATGCATAAGAGATATGTCTCTGTCCCTTCACAGAATCACAGATTGTTAGGGGTTGGAAGGGACCTCCAGAGATCATCGAGTCCAACCCACCTGCCAGAGCAGGACCATCTAGTCTAGGGCAGGTCACACAGGAACACATCCAGATGGGTCTTGAAGGTCTCCAAGGTTGGAGACTCCACAACCTCTGTGGGGAGCCTGTTCCAGTGCTCTGGAACCCTTACAGTAAAGAAGTTCTTCCTCATGTTGAGGTGGAACTTCCTGTGCTCCAGCTTGTATCCATTGCCCCTCCTTCCTTGCCAGAATAAATTAAAGTTTTGGAAAAAAGTGAGAAGGGAGAGTAATAATATTCCATCATTGGATTCCAGTGAAGAAATTATGGAATATGGAAACAACACGTGTGCTGAACAGATACATTTTATTTGTAATTACTTTTACCAAGTTTGTCTGTTTTATGTTTCAAGTATACATAGTACGGAGGAATGACAGAAGGTATTACGATATGAGCAGAAGAAATGCTATCACGTGCAGTTTTAAGGAGTGGTGTTAATGTGTGACCACAAATCAAGAAGGTTTTAATAATAATTGTGAATTGATGGAAAATATATAAAGGGGACATTTAAGAATATAACCCATTGTAACAGATTATGGAATATAATGATACTTAAAATATAGTTTTCTTTCTATGTTAAAAAATTGTCATAGCGGGTGGATGAGATTGCAGTCTTAGTCACATTTATTAATTATACTAAATTTTTAATTTTAATTAGAGTAGGTCTTTTGAGACTAAACCTTTTACCATTAGGCTGTTTGAAACCTATGAGATAAAAAGGAAGAGTTCTTTCAGAATATTATTTACATGATTTTAATTAATGATTATAATCTCCATGGTAATTTTTTTAAAAAGAGCATTTAATCCCTTAACTGCTTTTCATGATTTGCATTTTGCAAAAACATGTAAACCCTGCAGGTTTATTATCTCTGATTTTTTTCAAACCAAACTTATTTTTAGAGAATTTTATTTGTTCCTGTTCCAACTCTCATTTCCTACCCTAACACCTGTTTCTCATGCAGGGTGAACTGACTGGTAGAAAAGTGAAGTTTGCTTCCTTTTGCCAAGACGGGATATAGCCCTTGGCAAGGTTACCTTTGAAAACAGTTTTTCATGCAGCGACCGTATACGAGCACTATTGCTGTTGCCAGGATCCTCTGACTAATGAAGGGTCAGAGGAGTAGTGTATTCTTTTTCGTTGCTGGCGGCACGTATGTGTAGCATTTCTTCTGAGAAAAGGCACTCTGGTGTTTCAAACAGAAACTAGAAGTTTAACCTTCTAGGAGGAAGGTCAGTGTTAGTTTTTATTGATAACACAGAAGAAAGCAACTATATAGGAGTATGAAAGATAAATTCTATGGCAAGCTGAAACTCTTAAAAACAGTGAGTTTTCAAACAGTTTCTAACAAAAACTTTCATGTTTACAAAGTTGCTTCTTGGACTCTCGGAGCAGGTTTATGCTTAGTGTTCCATATTGATGATTTGAGAAACGGGTTCCTAACTAGGAAGGATTAGCATATAGACCGAATTTAAAGGTCAGAATTTCAGGAGCTCACTTAGAGGTTTGTTTTTTTTCATTTTTTTTCCTACTTAATGGAAAAGAATATGTAGAAGATGGAATGTTCCTCTTACTACCAATGGTATTTAGAAGCCCTGGCTATTACCAAGAGTATATTTTTTCCAGTGTGTGCAGTAGCTCATCTTTTCTGTGACATAGAATGAATACTCTGATATCTTCAACTCAGATTGTTAAATAAAAGCTTCCAGTGAAACTTATTTAAAATGGATAGGCTGTAATCTGTTAAGAAGCCAGGAATTTCTAAAGCAGAATTTTAATGAAAGCATTGTGTCTTATAGCCATAGAAATGGCTATAGAGTAAGTATATATTCTAGCAACAAGTGAGTGAACGAAAACAAGATGAGGGAAATTACTGCAGGTGACTGTAATAATAGCTGCGCTGTGGATGTCCTTGGTTAATAAAATGTTTAAACTCTCAGAAAGTTCCTAGTGAACTTCTTGTCTATTACAATCCTTAAGAAACATAGGAGTCTATTCACATGGAGCATTCTTCAAGATGAGGGCCTTATTTAACACAGCAGCAGCACTCACAGTGATTAAAACTGGCTGTGTATCAACAGCAGCTGAACTCTCCATTTATAATTGTCTTTTCCCAGGCTGCTAACTAATTTCTAGGAAAACCTTCTGTGTCTTATGTCTCAGATTACGCACTTAATTGGCTGCAGGTGACAGTATATCTTTTTTATTTTTTTTTTCTAATGATATCACATAGCAGAAAAAAGATTTTTTTTTTTTCCATTGTCCTGAGTGTACATTTCTATATGTCAGCTTGGTAGAACTTACTTTGATAGTGGTATAAGTTACTTTCATTGCAAATACTTTTTTTAAGTAATCAAAGCATCCCTGTCATGTCTTAGCCTTAAATAATAACTGTGCTTTGACATTTACTCTCAAAATAGACATTTGTAAGGAATCTTTCCCTTTTCTTTATTTGATATTTCACTTTTTAATTAAACATCAGCACTGAATATGTAAACTGACATATTTCTGTGAGATACAGTTTTGATACCACACTTCTTCAAGCCATTACAGATACTATTGTTTTTCACTTTCAGATACATAGTCACTCATACTTTGGCTTGTTGCACAGTGGACAGACAAGCAAAATTTTTTCCCTGCCTTGAAATTCCCAACACAATGAAAGTTTAAACATCCCATCATACCCAGCTTGCATGTGTAGACACACAGTGAAATTTCCTGAAAACAAGAAGTTGTCATCTTTGAACAGTGATTGCCAACCACTCAATATTACTGTGGGAATGTGCTGTAAGAGGTGTTAGAGAACAAAAAGGCAAGCTAATAGACAGGAACAGCCTCCTTTACTAGGGCAAGTCTGGCTGCAGTCCTGTTGGAAACGATAGTATGTTGTAACATACCTGAAAGAGGTCAGCTCTTTAAGTTCTGATAGTCCAAAATATTTGAACTTGAGTGCTGCATCTAACAGGCCCTTCTATATGGGAAGTTTGAAATGCCCTGCATTGTTCTGTTGGCATTACTGGAGACCACAAAGATCTCTTTGAAAGGTGTTCATCAATTTATCCTATTCATCTATCTGTTCTAGAGAGGGTAATACCTTAGTACCTCAAATGGAGTTAGCCACTACTGAGAGAGTCCTTCAGAGAGAAACTCAAAACTACCTTACATAGATGGTCTCTCTCCCTCCCTTACCTCTTACTCTGACAAGGAGAGACCAGGAAGCTTGGCTTTGCTGAAGTTAAGCTTTGTGAATATCCCTCATGATACTCATTATCCCCCTGATACTCATACTCACATAGGACCAATATTCAAAATGCTTTTTTTAACTAAGTATGTTAAGGTGCATATTTCAAGATTCATAAAATTGCTTACATACTCCTTTTATGTAACTTGTAATTTTGTGGAGGATGTGGTGAAATTTGCCCATTTAATAGAAATTGAACACATGTTTTTGGATGCAAAGTGAATGCATCCCTTGTTAAGAAGCTGCAGGATGCTACGTTTTTTTTTCTTCCGCTGTATTATTTGTTCTTTCAAAACAATAGACATCTCTTGTTATGGTTAAATAAAACTGTTTAATAACAAGGTCATAAATTTGCTGTTGTGTTTAATAGTTCATTGAATCATATGCAATTGGTTTTAAACTTTCTTCTGTGTTAACTTGACATGTACAAACCACAGAGTTAAGTTTGTCTAAAATAATTTTGAAGCTTCCTTTTTGTGATGGTAATTAAATTGACTTGAGTCTTGACTGGCAGGATAATTAGATAGAGTTTGTTATATATTTTCAAAATCAGTACTTTTCCTTGCTTCTTCATCAGTGGTGCAGCAGACATGAAGTGCTTGCTTACAGTGAGGCATGTATATTCTGTTACATTTATTAAAAAGTGCACTATACAGTCTTAAGTGTTAGTATCAGTATCTTGACTTCAGATTTTAATTGGATGTTTGCTCTTCAGTCATGAAGCTGAAAAATACCATAGGAACAGCACTGTTTCTTGAGCAGAGTTAATTAATCTCTCTCCAGTTTTCTCAAGTCTCTTCTGAGTAATTGTTGAGTAAATTAGACTCCTTGCTGTGTGATAAACAAGGTACCACCTATTATTGTATAACATTTTATGTACCACACACTTGATAATTCTCAAACCTTAATGTGATCACCAATAAAATCTCTGAATTAATAAAAACGACTAACAGGATGAGTGGATTATGTAGATCCAGACATTGAATTAGATAATAGATTTTGTCACTAAATAGTTATGGTACTTCTTTTATATTTTCAGCAAGTTTCCTCATACTGAGTACTCTACACAACAAGTTTTTATCAATGTGGAATGCCAGTAACTACCTAAAAAATATGTCTTCATTAGCCCTACAGAGCAAAAATAAATATATGCAATCTAATAGAGTAATGACACACTGAGGGTATCTTTTGGAAACTGTATCATTTTTTAGTTTAGTAATATGCAGAAATCATTTATCTTCATGACAATGTCATTTCCCCACCAGAAAGTTGAGGTATGACCATGTTGGCTTCAAGCAGCAGCTCATCTGTGAGTTATTTAACAGAACATGAGAGAAATTTGGACCACAACCACTGAAATTACCCAAGTAATTACTCAGCTGGTGAGTAATTCCTTGTGTAAGATTAGTGATCTGTCCTGGGATAATCAGTGGTTCATTTTTTTACAAATCCCATCTTGATGCTTCTCTGACAAGTTCAAAACTCTTAAGCATTTACAGTTTCATTACATTATAGTATAAATGTGTACAATAACTGATACTATTTAAGCTATTCATTCTCTTATCTAGTGACCTTATTTACCCTATATGACTTGGAATAAGTTGTAGCAGTCTCACTGAAAAAACCAAGAAGCATAAAAAAAATATTATTTGGTTCCTTATTTCACACTTCAAAATACAGAAGAAACACCTTTAGCACTTTCTTCTTTTATATATTTTAACATTTTCTGTGAGCTTGTTCAACATAATAGATTTGATAACCAAGACAGACAGTTAAACTGAGTTTGTAATGGTGAGATCCCTGTTCTGAATTTAATGCGGAATCACTGAAAAGTCTGCGTGACAACAGTATATGGGGATCACCTCATCCTACCTCCTTCTGAAAGCAGGGCCTTCTAGGTTAAGAGCTCTGCCAAGCCAAGCCTTGAGTGTTTCTACTAAGGGAGATTCTGCCACTTTCTGAAACCTACTCCATTGTTTAAGTGCCCTCAGGGTTGTCTTAGTCTCTTCCTAGTGGAAGACTGAAAAAAATACAGAGGAAGGAGAGAGGAAGCTGTGAGTTTTATCTCATCCCCTGCCCATCCCCTCACCAAAAGAAAAGTCCTAAATTCTAAAACTCTAATATTACCTAAAATGCCTTCCAGAGGAAGCAGGTTGTTTTAATATTTCATGTGAGTCTGATAAAAATTTCAGCCAAGAACTGGAGCGTGTGTGTTGGTTTAGTCCTTTGTGTCAGCAAAGACAAGTTAAATCATACTTCCTGTCATCTTTTAATTGTTAGTAATTCATCAAAGAAAAAATCACTACTCTGAAATTTGAACAGCTCTTCTTCAGGGAATTTGCTGAGATATTCCCTATTTCAAACAGTATTGAATACGTCCTGTTGAAAATAGTAATTATTAGATCTTTTTCTAATGTGTTTACAGGGCAGCCAAAAATACTAATAAATTTTGAAAAACATAAGTCATAAAAACTATTATTTTTATACTCCACATTATTGAAACAAAATGTCTTGTTCCTAAACAAATAATACAAATACAGCATTCTTTGAAAAATTAGTTTTACTGTATTTAGTAGCAGCAACAATAACCCAGTCTAACTTAATATATAATTTTTATTGATGAAAGTATAATTCTTTGGGTTTTTTTCCAGAAAGAACTAGTAACTTAAGATTCATTCTTTTAAACTTCTGTAATGCAGAGTAGGACATCAATAAACTAACAAGTACTGAAGCTGGTTTGACCAGAAACTGACACTTCTACTTGTATTGTATGTAGCATTTTGAATTTGTAAGTTATATAGTTAGAGTGAAAATACAATTATTTCTTCTGTATGCTAGTCTTCACAGACATGTCATTCCCAAACAAAGCAGTACCGATAATTTAGTTTGTTTGTTTTAAATTTCATTTTGCACAGAAAAATTAATTCACGTTAAAATTTTTCTGGAAGCTCTGCATGAGGTTTTTAAAGCTTGTTCATCCCTTATCTTCATAGGTTGGTCTTACAAGATCCTGTATATTGAAATGACTCACTACCACAACATTTCAAATAGTTTTTTGTGTGTTAGCATCACAGCACTAAGCCGGCGTTCAGCCCACTACTGTTGTACTCCTGTGTTCAGACAAGTGCAGTAGGTTCTAATACATTCTCCACAGCAGCACTGATACACCTTACCATTTTGCTTTCTCAAGTAAAACCTACTGACAACAGCCCTGTCATCACTGTCTTCTCCCTGCAGGTGTTTTTGCCTTGGATTTAGGTATGAATCTGGGGGGCACACTCAGGGACAAACTCCAGTAGATTCAGTTGCCCATCAGAAGGCAGCAGTTGAGGCCAGTGGGCAGCAGGAGCTTGGAATCTGCAGCTGCAGTGTGAT
This sequence comes from Merops nubicus, assembly GCF_000691845.1. Taxonomy (NCBI): domain Eukaryota; kingdom Metazoa; phylum Chordata; class Aves; order Coraciiformes; family Meropidae; genus Merops; species Merops nubicus. The sequence goes on along the minus strand of NW_008596727.1, from coordinate 9,789 downwards.
GAGCAGGCAAAAATAAGAGTGAGGTTTTGCACTGGGTAGACTAGTTATCAGGGAATGAAAAGCAGGATAGAAGAGGTTGGGGAGTAGTATCCCCTAGGTGAAACTGACTGTTGGACTCTGACCTGATGAGGGGATTTGTTGTACACACGAATTCAGACCAAGGGCTTGGAAGCATTTGAGAGCTGAGGCTAATTCTTAGACAGTTTTCCTGTGGTGAGGTCTGTGCTGAAGAAGCCATCTGGAATGAACATGGGAGTCACTTAGATGATCTCTACACAGTTGTGTCTCTCCCTTGACTGCAACCATGTGTTCTGTTGGTTTGTTAACACTGCATGAAAACCTTTCCTTCCTGTTATTTTTGACTTGTGATATGGGATAGCAGCATGATCTAGTTGAGGATGTCCCTGCTAACTGTACAGGGGTTGGACTAGAGACCTTTAGAGGTCCCCTCCAACCCAAAGCATTCTATGGTTCTACAGTACTGAAATAATTCTTAATTTAGATGCTCATTCAATATATTTTTGTATGATACATAGAAGGTTACTGCAGATCAAAGATGATTTCATAGTAACATGTCTACTGACATTTCTCAGTGTAACATAATGCACTCAATGATGCTATCTTAGTGGCAAAACTATAAATTCTTATAATACATACTCTATATTTAACTGCTTACAGAAGAACATTATTCAGGTCTTCATGAAACAGTGTCCTGAGTAAAATACGGTTTGGGTTTTAAATTTAAAATACCTGTGTAGAAGAATAGTCCACCTGAATCTTATATTAAAACTTTTTTTTTTTAATGCCCTTATTTACAGGAATGTCTTCTCCATGTATATCCAGATACAAAACAGTTGTTCTTAAGTGTAAAGTGTTAATTATTGAGGGGTTTCTGCCATTACATTATACACGATTGAAACAAGTGGGTATCATTCCACTTGAATTTAGAAGCTCTTTATGTTAGGAAAAGGGTGTCCTCAGGATGTTTTAGATATTGCAAAGTATGGAATTAAGTTATAAATTAAATAAAGCCATTATGTGTCTCTTAGTCACGCAGTAAAACTGATCTGTCCGACAAACCAGTCAGTATGGCTGAACACTGGTACAGTAAGTGTTTTTTAACTAAGTTATACATATGTTTCAAACAGTTAACTCAGTTACAGCATAATATTTTTTCTGTGCTGTTATTTAAGATAGTGCAAGTTGCATCTTCTAAACCATTGTGAAATCAGGAATTAAGAGATTGTGGAGACGATTTAAAAAATTAATTTGATGTGAAATTTGGACTGTTGCACAATTTAAAAACACTGCGAAGGACTAAGAGTGTGTATGTGTATATAAAAACTGTATATTCTTCTATACATAGGAAAAGCAGAAACTGGGACCACCACAAGGGAGAGGTGCCTTTGGCATAGGGAGGGGACACGGTGCCATGGGCTGGTTGTCCCCAGCTCCATGCAGCTGCGGCGGCAGCTGAGGTGCTGGAGGCACAGTGACGCTGTGCTGCCATGCTCGTGGAGAGGGTACAAGGCAGGCTGATGGGAATGAGCTGGTACACTGTGCCCATGTGACAGTCAACAAGGATAGTGATTTTTTTCTGGAGGTGTAAGTGTATCATCACTGTTACTTCTTTCCAGAAAAATTATTGCGTACATTCAACGCAAATACAGTATTTTCATACTTGCATTTTGTACTGCTTCTAAGTTTATTAAAGATCATGCAGAGGTCAGGTATTTCATCTGGGGAGCATAAAATTTGAATGCTAAATCTGGTAGATAGGTTAGGATAAAATGTACAGAAGGAGAGCAGAGCACAGAAGGATTTTTTGTGTATTCATATTCCATGATGATTCAAATAGCTTCAATGTACTAAGTAACTTTAATGTATTCTAGTGTGACTCTGTATATGTGTTTGTGAGGAGGTGAGGCAAACCAGGGAACTAAGCAAAATATATCTCGGTTAGGCTCTTAAGAATTTGTACTGAGCTTGTAATGGAGAATATCAAGTTGAGTGATGCTGTTAGTGAAGGAACAGAGGTATCCCATGGTGCTGTCAGCATAGGTAGGGAGGCTGACATAACATGGTCCTGCTAGTCACAGATGTACCTGCCTTCCCCTCCCCAGGGCTTCAGAGCCTTCCTTCCAGTTTCCCTGCCCTCCATTCCTTCACTTTGTAATGAGTTTCCCCTAATAGCTCCTGCCTGTCTGAAAGAACCCCCCAGGTCAGTGTTATGCCTGTCTTGTGCTAAGGTGGCCTTTAGAATTTCTGTAGAACGGTGCTATAGGGGACACTCTCCCTTTTATCCCTCCTTAAAGCTTCAAGGGTTAAAGCCTTGCCCTGAAGGGAATCTACACTGAGGCTCTTACTGGGTTGTCATGTTTGTATAACAGAACTAGCAAGAAACAGGAATAAAAGGAATTTTTAAAAAATTGCCTAAATTATAATAAATGGGGTAATGGAAGGCAGAACTACTGTGTTTATTATTATTGTGTGCCATAGGTGCACAACTATAAACAAAATAATTATAGAAGACTTAATGTGATACTAACAATGTACTTTCATTTATTTTGTACTGTAGCATAAATTTGTATTCAGGAATCCCCTCACAGATAGCTGTCTAGATGGGGTGCTCAGGGATATGGTGTAGAAGTGGCCTGGTAGAGTTAGATAATGGTTGGACTCAATGATCTTAAAGGTCTTTTCCAGCCGTACTGAATCTGTGATTCTGTGATATTTGTCTTCAAACTTTTAAATTTTCATACATATTGAGATTAAAAATAAAAATAAAAATAATTTATTTCTACAGTTATTAAATGTATAATGCTCCAGCTATCCCTGGAACTTCCTATACCACTGCCTCATAAGTGTATAGCACTGATATTTAGCAATAAAAAAGGAAAATTAGAGTGATACCGTTTTCTCTGATTGAAGGCAGTGCTGTCATTCTGAGAATCTGCCTCAACGGATGTACACAGTTCTCAGACATGCCATATGAGTTACAGATAAATTTTAAGTTGAACACATTTCTGTAGAACAGTAAAATATTTATTTTGCCTCTGGCTTCCTTGGGATTGACTTTTCAACCCCAGATTTAATGTAAAAATTAATATCGGTTAAAGGCCACCTCATGATCTCTTCTTTTAATTACACATCTGGGTACACCAGCTTACACTTTTAATGTGTCTGAGTTGCAGTGTTGCTACCTCTGTCTAAAATATTAACCAGATAAGTCACTTCTAACCCTATGCTAGCAACACAATTGTCTGTCTCCTTTGATGAAATACAAAATGAAAACCATTACTCAAGACGGAGCTGTAATAACAGCATGTATCATTTCACGTAAAGGGCTTAAACTTTGTAAAGTGCAGAAGTAATATCTCTCTCTGCTCTGTATTTAACAACTGTGTGCTTTCACAGGCTTTTCAAGAAAACATTTTAGACACTGGAAGTGCCTGGAAATCAAATCCTTATCAAGTATTTATGGGGAAGGACACCTAATGGCTTCTAGGGGACCCTGCAAAGATATTCAGTATCCATAGAGTGCATTTATCATTGTTATTATTGTTGTTGTGATTAATTATTTAAGAGCTGGCAATTTGCTTAAAGCTGTACAAGACACACACAAAAAAATATTATTCAAGCCTTTAAAAACTTTGTCTCAATCAAACAAATGTGTGAAGTACACTAACTCACTGTAGAACAGACACCTCTGAAAAGCAAGCCTTGCTACTGAGGAGACCATTGTTTCACATTGCCTCTTCTTTGCCTCTTCCATCCTTGCTTATCTACCCTGCAAGAGCAGAAGGTGATGCAGGTGGTGGATGTGTGCTGCTGGAGATGGAGTAAATGAAGGCTGCTCTTTGCTTCCTCACATTTATGGTAACTGCAGGGACAGCTCTTTCACTGTTTTTTCATTTCTTCTGTGATGTCCTGCTAGAGAAGATGGGATGGGGCACTGCTGCCATCTTCTGAATGAGGAGACCTGTGTACCCAAAGGCTTTGCAGACCTAAGACATGTCAGGACGAAAGAAAATGGGACCAGAGTTCTTTGTGGACTGAGTGAAAATAGAAAAGGTTGACTGCTTGGCATGCCGATACAGAGTTGTCATTGCATACATACAGGAAGGTACAGAAGAGACGGATGAGAGCTCGAGGAAAGAGACAGAAAAAAGACATGGAACCCAATGCTGCTGATGAAAACAGAGGTATCATAGTGAAGAGCTATTCAACGTGTAAGCTAAATAGCTCCTCAGAAGAGTTTTAAAAGGTGAAAAAAGACTAAAATTATGAGGACACTTGTTCTGAAGGACAATAAAATTTGACAAGAAAGTGGCATCTTTTAGCTTGTGTGTTTCAAAACAGTTAGGTGAGAATAGTACCAAAAGAGCAACTCAACATTTTAACAGCTTGCATGGGTAGAGACAGGGAGGAGACAACACTGAATTGAAAACTGACGTTAAATAATGAGGAAATGGTGCAGAATAAAGAGTTATCTTCTCCTGTGAATAAGATTTCTGTACGTTCAGATTTCTGGCTTGGAAAACAAACTAGCAGAAGAGAAGGAAAAAGGGTGCAGAAGGAAGTTTGAGAATCATCAGCATATGAATGAATTTACACAAGAACAGAGGGAAAAATGACAAAGAATTAGAAATGGGAACCACCAGTAAAATAAAATTACAAGAAAGAGAAGGCATCAAAAGATAAAGTCACTGAAATCCCAACGCCAGGGGGTGTTTAAAACCTTTGTAGAAAAAAATGATGAGAACAGAGTAGCCTCAAGGATTTTCTAGGACAGGGAAACAGGAGCCTGTGAGAGCACTTCATCTAAACTAAGCTGAAAACAAAGCATGCTAAATTGGATTGCAAGCTACTCGAAGGAGAAGGGGCAGCAGATAAAGAGGTGGATATGTATTAGTTTTTTCACATAGCTCCTCCAAGCTGTGTGCGTTAGAAGATATGATGAACTGAACTCTTTGTGTATATTCAGTCTTTTATGTTAATTAGGAATTGATTATCATTTCCTAGCACAGTTTTGATTTGTGACTCAGCTACAAGGTATCTATGTGTGTTGTTTAATGTTTATCTGTCAGTTGGCAAAAGAAAGACTTTAACTAAATCAATAAAACATTTGCAGTTTGGTGCACAGTTACTTCTGGTTTTGACCATTATCTGATTTTTCAAATTTTTTCAAAAAATAGAAAGCTTTAACGTTTTAGCACCAATGGATTCCTGTTTCAGTTTATTATGCTTTTCCAGATGCTTTAATGTTGGTGAATGTTTACTTCTTTAAAAACAGTTACATTTATTTTTAATATTCCTTTAGTTTGTAAAGGAGAACAATATCCAGAGATTTGAACTGTTATGCCAAAATTTAAACAATGTAAAGTTTTTCAGATATTAAATGCATTTAGAAAAACAACTCCTGAAACCACACATACGAAGAATGATCACTTCTAATATTAAATATTTGAAATCTCAGTTTATCACATTTTTCCACTGCAAACAAAAAAGTATAATCGTAGAATCACAAAAAGTATGATCTTTTGCCTCAAAGTTAGAATGATGAAATATGTCATGCTAGCTACTGGATAAAAATTTATCTTTGGAATACAGTGGAGAAAACTTTGGGAAAAAACACAGAGGAAATGGTAATTGGCTTAGTTTGCTGATCTAAGTAATAACTAATGGAAGATGAGGAGCTTTTGGTTGTGCTACCTGTAGTTTGTGTGGATATGGTGCACTTGTTAAAGTTTACAAAACTGCATTTGCTCCCAGGTGTCATTTTGTATTAGGAAAGGAATGCAAAAAGCAGTTACCAGGTTTTGTGACATGGAATTAGAAGTCTTTATGAAAATTGTAGGATCATAAAGGTGTAAATCTACAAGAATAGTTGTTTATTTAAAATTCATTCTGTGTCTGAGGCAATTATCAAGTGTACTGGGAATATTTATCACAGAACTATGTCTAACCTCTTACACCACACTACTTCCAAGGCAACTTTTTCTAGTGCTTAACTAGATGGTGAGGTGGGGAAACATAAGCAAAACAGTCTTTGCTACAAGTGGTTCCTTTTTCTTTCAGAAATCACAGAGAACGATAGCATCAGTGTCTTTTTTTAATAGCTACATTTGACATATTGGTTGCTCTATCTCCACCTTGGCCTTTGGATCAGAACACCTGAACCCAGTACCTTCAACCTGTTGATTCATTGGTAAAAATCTGTCTAGAGCTAGTTTTCTCCATTTGGAAATTACTGTCTTGAGCTAGGAACAGAAAGCAGTGTGAAACAACTCAACAGCCAATATCACCTCTTGTACCTCACACAGTCTTTTTTAAGTTAGTGCTGAATGAGGTTCACTTGTGTCATGCTACTGACTCTTGAGTAGTGCATATTAGGTTGGAATATTCTACCAACCTTTGTTCTGTTTGCTTTTATCTTTACCATAGTGGGAAGAACGAATCTCTGTCCTTTTTTTTCTGCTCTAGTCTGCAGAGGGGTCTAAATTCATGTATGTTTAGTAAGAAAACCTGCTGAAATCCCAGTTTGTTTTATATTATCATATTGTGAGTAATAAATTGGTTTTGATTATTCGAGGTTTGCCAAAGAACTCCTAAGTACTTCCGGGCATGATCTACGTTACAGGAGAAGGGGAAAAATAATAATTTTATGTTTTTGTCATATGTAAAATATAAAGTTTCATTCCATAACCAGAAAGGGGAGGGATGTGATTAATAGAAGCTTTGTATTCAGTTGTGTCTGAGGCATTGTGTAAGAGTAATTTTTGGAAAATTCTAAAAGTTGTAATCAGAAATCTTGAATCACGTAGTTGTTAATACTATATTAAATCTATTAAATATATATTGCTGCTACTGCTGTCAACCTTTCCATTTTCCTGCCATACAGACTCTCTCCCTCCCTTCCTCCCTCCTTTCCTTCTCTGTCTTTCACTTCTGCTGCCCTTCCTTCCCTTTCTCTTGTTTCCCCTTTCTTTTTTCCCCCCCCTTTATCTCTCTATTCCCCTTTGTTTTTCCCTGCTTGCTGCACTCTCAGCACTACAGTAATAACTTTCAGACCCTTGGTTTTGAGAAAGTGCAGAAGGAAACTCAGAAGTTCTGTTGGTCTTTTAATATCTACAATGCAAAATGCAAGTATCTCTCCTTACAAATAAATTACTAGGAAAACCAAAACCAAGTGAAAAACTACTCCTGCTTTTAAATTACCATATTTAAATAAAATTAAAAAGGTTGAGGTCAGAGCTCGGTTGAGGTGGGAAAACTGAAAAAACAATTTGATTGCCCAGCTCTGATAAGAACTGAGAGATCTACTGATGCAAAGCCATTGTGCCTAAGATCATCTTCAGTAGGTAGCAAGGTACACTTTCTCATCAGATCCCACTGGTTCAGGCTTATCAAAATCAAATCAGCAAGGAGGATTCAAACATTTGTAAAAAAAACATTTGTCCTTTTAGCCCTTCACCTGATGTTTCTCTTTAAGTACTAGTCATCAAAGCATGACAATTTGTAAGTAAGTGGTTGAGAAGTCCGTATTTATATGACACAGTGCTGTGTTCCAAGTAAGCTAGGTCACATCCTACAGGAATGTGATTCTGCACCATGGCTGATTCGTTCTACTGAGGAGTGTTACCTGCATCTGCACAGCACTGCATTGTACTATACAGACAGTACCTAAATTTTATTTTTTTCTTCATGAGTTTGGAAGATTTACTCTATCTATGTATATTGACGGATTACCAGAACTCGATACCCTTTTAGTTGGATTCCCATTGTTTACATTTTATTAGAAAACAATTAGATTAACAGATGATGTTTTTTTAATTTACTGGCAGTGCGTGGGAAACTGCATTTGGATGAGGGATGGATTTGATTGAAGTGCACAAACCAACATTTTATCTTCATTTTTAATGTAATTATTAGTTTATAGTATTTTTGCTCTTGATTTACATCATGTAATCACAGTTAGTTTTAAATAGCTTTATTTCTGATGCAAGGATGCATGTAATTACATTTTAAATGAATCAGACAAAATAATTTGAGATGTATATTTATATGTAATGGTATATCTACACATCTCTCTAAATATATTTTAACATTTAAAGAAAATATCCTTATTTTCCCCAGGCCAAAAAATGCAGTCCATAGAAGTGTTTAGCCCAAATTAGGGAAAATCATGTAGTATCAAGTTGCATGATGTGTTAAGCTTGGTTTTCCTAAACAGCATCACTAAGTAGGAACTTAGAGTTAATTATATATCTTAGAAAAGGTGTTTTCTACAAATAGAGAGGGAACAAAACAGCATCTTAAACAAGTTTTGAACCAGTTGGCTCTTGCATTATTTTTTGCCATTAGAAGTACTGTGTTCTGTGGAGTGCTCAGGTTGTGTGAAAGAAATGCACACCAGAGAAGTACTTGTGTCCCAAAGAGATGTGAAACCTGACGTAGTTTATGGTTAGCATTTTAATGCTGGAATTTACAAAGTGAGTTATTTAACTGATCTTTGATCCTTAATGAATTTTGAGGACACATGTAGTTCCTCGTTGGAGAAAATCATGCTATGAAATACCGAGTTATTTCATCACGTTCTTGAGGCATATCAGGTTTGCTTCTTGTCTTCAACTTTTCTGTATTATTGATGCTTCGTGTACCATCACTTGATAATGCGGACACTTTAGTAGGTTATTGTCTTCTGTCCTGTTTCTCTTTTTCTGATTTGCAACATTGGAAGGGCTGCAGTGAGACAGTTCTTGCTGTGTATTGCTGGCCATAAATGTTTTTGAGATTCATTAGTTTAGACATTGAAATAGGTACAGAAGGGGCACTGTATTGTTACTGTTCTAGGTAATTACTTCTAGGATTGCTAGAGGTCAGGTAAACTTGATGAAATTAGGAGGTATGTCTGTTTTCTTTCTGTACTGTTTACTGGAGATTGTTGATTCATCTGCAGGTTACATCTGTGGAAGGACAGGGAATGGCTTGGATGTGGTTTTATCTCTTTAAGTCATGTTTTGGACATTAACAGGAATGTGCTCCTGATCCCCAGAAAAGTTCTTGTGCAAGGTTCTGTCTTGTGATGCATGTTTTGCAATGTCGAGTGTTTCATGAATCAAACAGGGACTGTGGTGATTCCACTGTAAATTATTTTCCTCCAGGTTGAATGAAATGCAAGCAAAAATGACAATTAACTGCAAAGATTTAGGCCAGGCAAGAGTGAATCTGAATATAGAAGCATGCATAAGACAAAGCAAGTCTTAATATTCTTTGAGTATGGGTCTGCCATAATTGATCGGTTCAAACTAATTTACTTAGAAAATCAGTAGGTGCCAATCTGATGACTGATGAGACTCTGATCTTCCAACTGTTTGCTAGTCTAGAATACCAAACAAATATAATATTGTTTTTTATTGTAAAATAGGCATTTTTAAAATTTAGGTAGTATTTATAAAGTTTTGAGCACTGAAAATAGAAAAACTTCTGAATTGTTCTTTATTTGTTTGGCATGCCAGGACAGTACCTTTGTGGAGCCGAGTATAGTTGTCCTTCCTACGCTTCCTTTCTGTTGAAGAAATCTGCGGAATTTTTTAAAAAATTGAGACATATGAACTCTGATGTTTTGAAAAACAATTACAAACCTTTGTTTCCATGTTTATTCTTGGTAGTTCCTTCATGACTGGTGTTTTGGTAGTTGCTATTTTTTATGAAGTCATCATCTTTTTTGTAGTTCTTTCTTGGTTTGGGGTTAGTTGGTTTGTTGGGTTTTTTTTTGGTTTTTTT
>NW_008596726.1:103494-118186 GCF_000691845.1 Merops nubicus | reverse complement strand
CGTAGATTTTTCACTAGTCTGGTTATTTTCCAGAACTTCCAAAAGAGAGTTTCCAATTCACGCTTGGATCTTGCATAAGATCTTGTACAAGATGTGAGACCCTTGCTTTATATATACACAACAACATTTCTCACCTTTCAGGTCTTTTCCTCTGGACTCCTGCTTCACCCATTGCTGGCAGTGAAGCTCTACTTGTATGCACCCATTCCTACTCCAGTTGTAAGCAGTTACAACTATACATCCATGACCTATTGGCTCAAGAAATAAGCCAAGTCCAAATGTAGCAAGAACTCAGAAATTAAACCACTTCTAGAATTATCTTCCATAAAAGGAAGATTATTTTCCATAAAAGGTGGTGAGCTCAATTCCAGCTTCACCCACAGACATCCCCACCAAACATCATTACTTGTTCACCTGTGTTTTCCATTATTTCCACTTTTCCAAGTGGAATGGTGCAATGGGTGCAAGAGAATAAAGACAAAAAATTACACAGAGTATCAGTCCATGGAAGATTCTGACTTTCCAGGGACATGTCTGCCTTATAGTATGCTTTACATATTGCTTTACAGCGTGCAGCCCAGAAACCTGCAGAGTGGTCTAGGTCTTCTGAGATGTTTACAGGAGGTGGGAGACAACATTCCTTGGAGACAAAGCACAAGACAGGATGGGAAAAGGAGCTCTGCTCTTGGAAAAAGAGGCACAAAGTGGTTGGATGCAAAGTCCTTGTGACAATTCAAACAGAGCAAACAAGAAACAACAACTGAAACACATGAAACAGAGCAGAGATGTTTTGGCTGCAGCTCCTTGTTTTTCCTCCCAGCTCTGCTACAGACTTCAGCATTGTGAGTTTGGAAGAAGAATTTTGTGTTCCTGCAAAAAATGGGGTTTTGGGCTACAGCACATCCTAATTCAGCCAAAGAGCCACACTGTAGTGGGCATGAGTCAGTTTTGTTACAGCAGACACATAAACATCATCTTCTGTTCCTCACAGGTCCCACAATAACTCCAAACCTCATTTAAAAAGAGAGGCAGGCAAAATGGTAATGACTAAAAGAAAAATCCATGTTTAATGCTATTAATTATAACAATGACATTATGTAATTGGAAAAAGCAAATTACGGAAGACAGAGGAAGGACTTATGATCTGTCCTGATGCTCATCATTGAACTCCTGGTTGATGGATCAATTATGTATATAACTGCACCCACTTAAATAGATTTCTGCAGAGCTGAGTCTTCTCAGCTTCAGTTAAAATTGCCTAAGAAAAATCGACCAATTAAATGTAATATAAAATATACTATGCATAGATAACAATGAAATAGGTACTTATGGACTTTACAGCTGTAAGGTCATTAACATTCTCTGAGCACTACAGAAAACTATCAAGTGAGAAAAACCAGGAGGTTTGAATTAGGACTTTGCTCAATAACAACTATTGATGTGAAAAATCCTATTTTGGTCACAGAATTCATCTTAGAGGTTAATAAGCTAAGAGTTAATAAAATAGAAAAGAACAAGAGTTTTGGTGTTAGACATCCTAGTAATTGTCTAGCAGGTAGAAATTGCCTGCATTGAAAAAATCCAGGATTTTAACTTAAAAAAAAAAAACATGCTAGCTAAACTTTTTCTAAAAATTACAAAATATCTAGAGGCAAAATTCCACTTATTAAAATTCCCAGCACAGTTCTGAAAGTAACAGAATGTTTTAGGACAATCACAAGAAAAAGAGAAGGTTATTGAGATTAGACCCAAGACCACTGTCTTTCCCACCCTTCCCACCACATTGATCACTGAATGAACATTTCCTCAATTCAGGCTACTCCCATGCTTCAGTTTTTCCCTAGGAGAACTAGGGGAAAAAAGAATTAAATCTTGATATTGATTTCTTTTAGCTCCCACCATCATCTGTCATTTAGGATGCTTCTAAATGCAAAGCTGACAATGCAACAGGCTTTATTTTAAAGATACCTTTGCCTTCCCAGCTGACCAGAAAGGCAACTGACTCTCCACAACCATCCCCAAGACTCTTGAAGGGCTACTCAGTGTAGGTTTAGGGCAGAAGGTAGAGCATGTGTTGGTCATCCAGGCTTGGCCCCAGTCAGCAGGAAACCTTAAACAGAAAGGAGGCATCCCATAAAAAACAAGGATGAGACAAATAGATAAGACTGAGACCGTATGACCAGGTTAGATGTTTGACCTGTCTCTCAGGGGAGAGACCATTGGTACCTGGAGAGGACAGACAGGACTGTGACCAAGTGGCACAGTGAAAGGACTCGGGATACATTGTCCATCCTGGCTGATGTCCATCCAACACAAGGCTGTGGGAGGTGTTGACAAGGGGCTTTCAGGACTGGGGCTGCCACAAAGCCTGCAAATAGAGACACTTGTAAAGAGCCTCCAGTTGAAAAGCCCTTTGGAAGGATGTACTGTGGCTCATCCAGCAGGAAAACTTAAGGTAGAGGTATAGTTCAAAAGAGGAAACTAGTCATTCAGGGAAGTTGTTGAGATCTAGCAAATTAAGCTTTCCTGTGTGCTGAAATACAATTTGCCTGAAGTCTATGACAGCTTTGAAGGGTTATAAACAAGCCCCAATGCTATTTTATCTCTACCAAGAGAAATCCTTTGAAATGCCTTCACTGACCCACCAGCTAGGCAAGCGAGGAGACTCCAACACAAGCCCCAGGTTGGAGAACCTTATTAGCAATTCATATTTCAACATTTCTAAACTTCTGTTTATCATCCCTAGAGTTCACTCCCAACGCACTAGACTGGCCCCATGAATTCATGAATAGATACAAAAGACTTAGGGTCATCATTAGGATGCATTTCCCTCCACAGAGCTACTTTCTAAATGTCACTAATCTTCCTCTCTCAGGCCTGCTGCCCAGAGCACCTAATTTGCTTTGGAAGTTTGGGAATGCAGAGGCCCATCAAAGACAGCATATTAAGTGTGCACACTTAAGTTCTATGAAATCCAAACATTTTCACATGTCATTTATATTCCATTCTATCCTTGTGACCTTCTGGGCTAGGAAAGAAAAAAACCTGCCCTAATCAAGGGGTGGAAAATTGAAAAAGAAGTGTGTCAATGTCTATTTGTTTTCAAAAACTGAGACAGGGGAAAGAACAAAGATCAAACTACAAAATGTTTGCTAACACAACTTTTACAAAGGTTACCTCTGTATTTCAGATATGAAGATACTCCTCTCTCATTCTTTGCTGAATTTGCTTGAGTAATTTCACCTAAATTAAAATATAAAACCCCAGGCAGAAGAGTTCAAGATGTCACCAAACTAAGTACCTTAAAATTAAAAATGTAAATTGAAAGATGTATATTTTTGGAATTAAGAAATGCTGAAAATAAATTATTAAGCAGGCAGAGGTGATCTATAAGGAAAAGATGAAACAGCACAAAGTATGAAGGAGATATTCAGCACTGGGAACATGAAAAGTGTGTGTAATGAAGCAAAGATGCCAAAGGAGGAAAAAAACACAAAGAAAAATGAAGATACAGAAAGATAGATGGTTGGGTCACAGAACATCCTAAGGGGAAGAGGAGCATGAGAAAAACAACCCATGTCAGTGTGAAAAGAATAAACCAGAAAGAAGGGAAACAAATAAACCAAAAAAAAAACCACACACACAAAGGAAGAACAGAAGAAGAAAATCTCATAGAACGACAGGAGAGGGTCTCCCACAAGGCAAGGAGGGGTTCATCCTTAAGCTGAATACTAGAAAAAAAGGTTTCAGAAAGGCTCTGAAAATTTTCCAGAAAGATGCTATAAGAGTTAATGCAGCTAAACGTGGGAAATAACAGGGGAAGATTGTCTCTAGGGTCCATTGCCCACAGCAGAGGCAGGGCAGGAGGGGTGAGAGAGCAGCCCCTTGGGCTGAAGGGATCATGGGTGAGCAGATCATGGCCTTCCTGCCCTCTGCTCCCCTCCTTCCCAGCCATCCCCACTGCACCTAGAAGGAGCTGGGTGGGCTTCCTGTAAAACTATCCCCCTAAGGAGAAGAGGGGTGCAATACCAGACCTACTTTAAGGGAGGGAACCCCAAAACAGGTTTCCTCAAGTGCTAAGGGGAATGGGAAAGGGGTGATGGAAAAGGGAAGCTGTTGGTTTCTTTGCAGTACAGAAACAAACTTCCTAAGAAGATTTACTGTCCGAACCAAATGGTGGCATGCTGCTATCCCCAGCTAAAGCACAGTGACATACAAGAGCTTTTCTTTTTCTTATCAGGCTCTCTCTTTTCTGAATTGCAGATTACTCCTTGTCTGCTTTCAGCACACAGCCAGAGTCTCAGTGCCAGAGGAAGACTGCACCACGCCGTATTCTCCTTCCACTGGGCAGGGATTTTCATGTCATCTATTATTCACATCACAGCTTGCTGCAGTGATTCCAGGAAGGCATCAAAAGAGTCCTGTCCTCCTGTCAGGAAAAGGAAGGGAATATGATTTCCCCATACAAAGGGTCAGGAACCTGGGAAGCCAAAGAGCAGCTCCTCCTTGTGCACAAACTCTGTGTCCTGCAGCAGCATTGTCAGAGGGAAGACAACACTTAAAGGAACTGGATTAAGAGAAGCATTTTGAAGTTGAACTATGGCATTCAGACAGAAAGAATGACACAAGGCTTAATCCACATAGGATAAGAGACAAGCTATTTTCTTTCCTACACTGCTAGACAAGAATTTAGGTATGAGAAAATTCCTGTAGACATCTTTCCATAAAGATGAGACTTCAGGAGTCAAATGACTTTGTCAGCCTTGTTCTGAAGGAAACCTGGCTGCTGATCATCAGCACTCATTGGCGAGTGGCATAACAGGCTTTAATTAATGTGGCAATGTGGTGATGTGGTCACGACTGCCCCCCTCACTTCCCACCACTCTGTTTCTGACCTTTTCTCCCCAGTTATGGCATATATTACACATGACCTTAAAAAAAAAAAGCCAACACACAGGCTGCATTTGTGTTTCGGATACACTTGACAGCTCCCAAGGAATCCAGGCCCTGTTCTGTAAAGGTACAGGCACATTTAAAGGAGAAAAGTAAAAAAAAAACCACCAACCCACACCATTCTTTTGGCTTCCTCAGCTACGTGTCTCATAACCTAGATGTACCCTAATTAACAGCTAAAGTAATTTACTCAAATTGACAACGGAAACGGAGAACGGTCAGAAAATGAATCTAGGCTGCTTCAAGTGCTAATTTAGTTTAACTTTTCAAAAGTGATCTCATACTTTGCTCTCCTTAATGTTCCCTGCACCCATTTTTCTTCCTACATTCCCATGCTGCATTTGGACCAACTCCATTTCCACTGAAGCAAAATTCCCTTTGGCTTTGACAGGGCCTGATTTTAAACAGGCATGAGGCTCTTTCTGACTTCAGGCAGGGAAGGATTATTTTAAAAGCTGGTTTGGTCTTATTTGGCTTGCAATTTTTCAGGAGGGAGGAAGGACACCCCAGATGAGGTGTGCACATCTATACCTGCTTCTGCAAGGAGGGTTTGGACCCGTAAATGACATTTTGAGTAGTAGGAGACAAGCAAGTATAAATAGATTTGGTGTGCTACATGACATTATTAGGCATTTCCAATCACTATAGCACATGGTAGACATTTTCCAATCAGCCTTCCAGTTTTTAGGCATAACATTTATTGCAAAATGCTGCCTATGAAAAAATTATGAGAAAAAAAGGAAACGTGCAAATACAAACAGGAGACAACTGTCCATAAGTACAGCTGCTCCTGGGTTAATGCTCAGAAGCCCTGCAGAGCTCACACTTTCAATAGACAAGAGGAGAAATATCTACTTTGGGAAAAAGAAAGCAGCCAGTATCAGGAAATAAGAGCTCAGGTTTTCCCACACCTGAGCTGCCACCAGCTGGGAAGCTCAGCCCTGGGCCCCTCTGCTTCCCCAGGTGCAAGGTAGAGCTGCTGCCTTAATTACCACTGCCAAAATAACCCTTGATTTGCAAGGTATGATTGACTGGTTCAGCAAAACAGCACCCAACCCTCCAGTGGCTCCCACGTGTTCAGCTCTAGCTTTAAGCTAGTAAATATTACACAGGAATCTCAGGTTCTCCCATTTTCTCTAGTAACTTTCTTAGATTCAGCTTGGTTAAAGATTCAGGTTGGTTAAAGTCTCACCTGTGGGAGACTGGTACCTCATGTCCATGCAGAGTCACCCCAGGGCCTGAGCACAGGTTTTGCCCCAGGTAGGTCAATAGTTGACAGAGCCAACAAACATGTCACTCAGTTACAAAGGGGAGTAATCCTTCAGTGGAGCTACCAAAAAAATAAACCCCTTCCTGAAAAGCAGGATGGGGACTCCAGAGTTACACTTAGGAAGGCTTCTGCAACTTCAATTCCTTAAACAAAAAGACTAAATAAATAAATGCAAAGCTTTTACAAAAGCTGCTAGAAAGGAAATACTAACTAGCTTTCCACAAAACAAATGCCTCCTCCCACAGGCAACATTTTCACTGCATCAGCAGCAACTGTCTCCCTGTACAGGGTTCGGTGATATTTGAAATTATGAACATGGCATAAAGGGTCACAAGCTGATTAATACAATTACTATTCATTTGAACCTGATTGCTACAGCAGGGACTTCTGATTAAGCCAGTCTGCCCCCCAATTTCCCTGGATTTTCTTCCGTGCCTTGAATACCATGGGGCAAATATCCCAAACTCAGCCTTGTTATTTTGCTTGGTGTGCAATAGCCTCAGCAATCCCAATTAGCCCATTACATGAAGCAGCTCAGTTTTATTCCCCATAAGCTAGACATTCATCAGCATCCACAAGGTTAACTACATAAATCTCATGTCCAGTCAGAAAACTGGATGTTTTCACCATCTTCTGCCTTATACCTCAGAATTTCACTGATCATACAGATTCAGTTTAATTAACAGGGAAGAACTGCAGGTTTTACTCGATTCTCACTTTGTCTTTCCTCCCTCCAACCCCAGAGAAAGGAAGAAGTAAAAGGAAAGCCTTCCCTTCACGTAGCACCAAGCCTCTCCAGACTGCACCACACATTTACATAGCATCAAGATAGAGCAGGAATAATCAATACTTCTAGGCAAGCCATCAGATAACAATGAATCCCTGCTGGTTTATGGAATCCCCTCCACACACAGCTGTTTCAGACCCAAGGCTTTACAATATGGTTCCAAATACCTTCAACTCCCAGAAACTGAACATTGATCTGTACTCAATAGTGTAGAAAACACACAGATCTGAAAAAGGTTTGTGGAGAAGGGATGTGATGCTGAAAGAAGACAAGCCTGGTCTTGGGGTTTTGTTGGCTTTTTGCTTGTTTTCCCCCTCCTTACCCACCATGTTTTGGGTGGGATGGCATCCTGCAGCCACTCTACTTAGAACTGGAACAGCTAAACACAAGGATAGAGGAGACAGTGTCCTGACAGTGCCCTGGAGCATCCCTAATGAGGAAGGCAGCATTAGCATGGGCAGGCTGTGCTGAGCAGCACACTGAGGACACAGAGCATTTCCTGATGTCCTTGAGCAGCTTGATCTCGGTTGTGCTCAATCAAAAGGCTCCACAAGAGTGTTTTAATGGCATTTACTATGGCAGCTGAGCAAAAGCAACGCTTTCAGAAAGTAATTGCTCACTGCCAGAGAAGCCACTTCAGTTGGCCTACCTGCAGTTAAATTCAGACACATGTGACAAACTCTCTCTTTCAGTATTCCTGCCCTCTTTCCCATCAGGACATTACTGACTCCACATCTGTGCTTCAGCTGAAAGCCCAGAAAGCTTTAACTAGCTGGAAAGCTTTTTACAAGTACCAAGCAAACACACTGCAAGATAACTGAAAAACTTGTCTCCTTGACCATGTGTATTTGGTGCTTTAAACAGTCACATCTCTGTAGAAAATCCTGTAAAAGCTGAAGTAATTATTGTTTTATTGTGACCCAAAGTAAAATTAGGCTTCGGTTTCAGAACTGGAGACGTTCTCTCTTCACTGCATAGAAGATAGTTGGCTTGCTGACAATTTGCATTATTATCATCACTTCAAACCCCCATGATCCTCCCCAATGCAATTGTCTTTGATTCCAAGGTCTTCACAGGGCAATTGTTTCACTTAACACTAGTTTAAAAGAACAAAACTCCCTCAGGTAGACCAGGTCCTATCAGCAGCTGAGGCACCAGATCCATCTATCCCATTATTATTTGAAGCAAAAAACTTGCAGGATTATTTTCCCCTATCAGTTTTTCCTTCTACTAGGTAAATCATGTAGCCTATCAAAGCCATTTCTGTGATCTCCCTTAACAATGCATTTGAAGGCAGTATCAAAGAATTGCTGCTGGTGTTCCACATTACAGTAAGCCTCTGATAGCACATGTTAATGGATTTTATGATTGGGAATGTTGTCTCAAGATAAAAAACAGGCAGTCTGCAGGAATCAGCAAAAACCCCTCTTAATTTCACACATGTGTAGCCACTGACGTGTGTGCAATGAGATTAGGCAATGCCCTTGTCGGCAAACTTATCATAACTTCCTCCAAACAGCAAATCCCTAATTAGTTTATATTGTGGCTTTGCAGAGGGCGAGCATGGTTGGGGAAGAGCAAACAGTAGCTGATTTCACAGGAACATGCTTGCTTAGCCATTATAAGAAAGTAAATACTGCATTAAAAATGCACTCGGATGGAAAGAGGCACGTTTGGTTTCAGCAAGGTTTGCAGATTCATCTTGAAGCTTCTCAGACCCACAGCATCTTAATAAACTAGACATGGACTATGTCATTACTAGACGCTGTCTCTTAATCCAGATGCTATACTGTTCATAAATTTATTGAATTTATCCCTTACTGACCAGTTTTCAGATCCAATGGCACATTTTCTCAAGCAAGATCATGTCGCTTACAACTGGGGGAGCAGCAGAGAAATAGCTGCAGCATCCCACATCTGAGGAAGTTGTGTCAAGGGGCAGAGGAAAGTTCAGAAAAGAAAGGCTGAGCTCATTTCTGCAGACAGCACAATGTTGTTCAAACTAAAGGGAAAAAAAAATCTTACCATTTTTATCCTCAAAAGAAATTATTTTAGAGAAATAATTTGTTCCTGCTCACCCACAGAATTTAAACAAGAGCAAGGCTAGTAACAGAAAAAGTGGCATGTGCACATATACTTTTAATTGTATTTTAAGTACTGCAGTAATAAACCAAGTTCAACTTTGAGATACTGGGATATTCTTCACATATTGCCTATACCCACATCTCCCATGCAATGACTCTCTGGAGTAACCTAACTTTTTTATTACTATTATTGCAAGTTATATTGCTTAGCACCATGGGAAAGAATATGTAAATCAGAAACATAAAAGTGCCAGATTGAACTAATGAGGGTGATATAGCAGTGACACAGCTAAGTTTTGATTTTTTTTAAAAGCTAATTAAAGCTTCCTAATTACCCCGACCAGTGAGCGTATTGCCCTCTTGAAGGGCTATGAGTAATTAAGTTAAAGCAATTTTCAAAAGAAAAGTAATATAAGTTTCAGACAGTCTTTGAAAATCCCAACAGCAGCTGATAGATATGTGGAAGAAGCAGCTTCCCCAGCAAGTACTTCAGCTCAAGAAAGGGGCACGTAGCAGATGCCAGTTGGTTCCCAGGCACTTATGGAAGGTGAAAGGGGCATTTCAAGATATGATGAGGAGTAGTTTTTTATTCCCCTTTCAATGGTGGGGGGAAAAAAAAAAAATTAAGAAAAAAAGTAAAAATTTCACCTGTTGGGAGAAAAACCTCAATGGGTTTTGGTGAAAATATCTGAGGCACAAGGTAGGTTTCCCATATTGGGGAATTTTAAGACTGAAAGGACTCCACCCCCTTTGAAAGACAGTAACAAAGTTTTTTTCCTGTTAAATATCAAAGTATCACAAGCAAAGCATTCAATACTGTCGTGACAAAAGGCGTTGTCTGAAGGAACAGTCCTCCTGCAGGAATTAAGGTCTGTACCTGCATGTATCTAACTTAAAGCAGCCAGGTCCAGCCTCTACAGCTGCAAGAGGAAAGCAACACAAATTCACATCCAGATCATGCATTTCATTCAGGGTTAGAAACCAAAATCCTTTCCATCTATGAATCACAGAAAAGGTCATTAAAAGTCCTTCAGGAAGGGCAAAAGATATAATATACACCAAAAAAACCCAAATACTTTAAAATAACAACTCCTTACAAATAGAATTGGCAACCCTGGTGAAAAAAACACATTGTCAGTCATTTGTACTTGTGGCTTCTGCCCATTCAATGCCACTGCATCACCTCTAGACCAGCTGAGGGTACTGGTACCACCAGTGGTATTATCACCTATTCCTTGTGCTCTCTGCAACACTGTGCACCAAGAGCAGGACCAGGACAAGATTATCAAGCCATAGAAAATCCCACAGAAAGGACTTACCCCATCTTGCACCAAAAGTTCTGCATGGAGCTGAGCAGGGCACGTAGCACCATGATGAAATGGTCTTTCTTCATTATTCTACAGACTCCTCTTAGTTCATCCAGAGCTGTGCTGGTTTGTTTTTACTTCATTCCTAACCCCTACTGCTAGCCCACATTTATACAGCACACAATAACAAAAGCAAAAAGGTGTCATCACTTCAAAAGAAATGCCTGAAAGGGGATGTTTTCTTGCTTAAAGCAAAGAAAATCTCACAGATGAGAGGTAGAACCTCCATCTCCCAGCCTTAACCAGAAGAATAACCTCCTCCCTTGCTACTCACTGATCATTTGTAAGGTTCCTGCTGCCCTAATCCCAGCTTTCCTGAGTGACTGGGTTGATTTACCAGGTGTTTTGAGTTCCTCTGAAGTTCAGCACAGCAAAGGGTGATGTTTTGCTTAGTCCTCAGCATCATTTTGAATGCTCAGGAGAACCTTCTCCATGCAGCTCCCTTGCCAGCTTTCCCCAGCTAGCAGGCTGGTGTAAGGGATTGTCACGTTATCATAACACAAATTGAGCTTTTCTGAAGGCAATTAGGAACATAAAGAGGAGGCATTAGTGAACTAAAGGGTATTTCAGCCTTATTTAACATAGAACTAAGCTCTAGTTAGGCCAATTCTGTCAGGAGGAAAAGCGTTAACATAGAAGATGGATCTTGCACTCTGGAGTAACAGTTTACACACATACACACTTTTCCCCTGACCTTTAGGAAGAGACAGGGCTGTGGGGAGCCCAGCAGAGCTCTGCTGCACCACCGATGGCTGCATGAACAGAAGGACCTCACCAGAAGCCATCTGTGATATCTCCTGTGCAGAGCTTACACGCTCCACCCTGAGACCTTCTCACTTTGGCACGTTATCCCACACTTCTGTTGAAATTTGACTATTGGCAGAGTGGATTTCCACGCTCCTGCTCTGTCACAAACACTGTCACACCCATCCTTCATGCTACAATGAAGTGCTGGCTGCATTATGCCAGCTCTGTACCCAGGAACTGGAGCAGAGATGGTCACAGGGATTAAAGAATGAAAAATCCCAGGTTCTCCTGGAGAAGGAAGAAACCACACACGTGCTGCCACTGTAAACTGCCTGAACAGCCACAACCAGGAACAACTGCTTTTATTTTTGCATGCTGCAGCAGACTCCCAAAGGTCTGTTTTAGGGCAAGCCCAGGGTAGAACTAAAGGAGTCAGAGCTGGCCAGAAGGAATAAAATCCAACAATATCCCCTTCTTATCATCTACCTGTATCCACAACAAACGAACGAGCTGACCTGACAGAAACTCAGTCAGCAGCCCCACCCCACTGAGCATGGCTTGAACATTTTATTATTCCAGTGGCACAATCAGTAAAGTCTGGGGGTCCAGCCAGTGCAACGACCATAATTGTTTTTATCCCCTTGAAAACGAGCTTGTTAGAAGCAGAATTAAATTGATTTGTGAACAATGTTTACCCTTTTTCTCGCCACCAAGCAGACAACCAATTAATGGCATTAAAGATTAATTAACAGGGAGGTCTGTGCACTACCTGCCAGACTAACAATTACATTTGTTGTTATATGCTCTTTCCTCAGCAAGGCAAGTTACCTGCAGTTTCATTTGAAGTTTCTCCTTTGAAAACCTAGAGTGCAGCAAAATCATGGAACAGGATGTAAAAAAAAAACAGAACGAAAGGTTACAGGATGATTTTTTTTTTCCCCAGCTATTATTTGTTAGAGCCTCATCTGCAGGGAAAGGTGCAGAGTGCTCAGTGGCTTTGGGAGCATTTGGCCTAAAATGGAGTGGAAATGTAGTCAGAAGAGTTGGGTGGGTTTGTGTAAGTTGGAAGGAGGGAGAAAGTATATATTAGGCATTTCTCACACACACATACCCCACACCTGCTCTTGACAGCTTGTTCCCTGTTTCATAGCAAATGTATAAATAATGTATATACATTTTACATATAAATGGAGTAACACAAGTCCTGCCAACTCCCCACCTCAGTGCTCAGACACAGGCACAAAAGCAGGGACACAGAGCTACAAAGCCATGTGTGCAGGGACATATAGGCACCCACTTAACATTTAAATCCCATCCAGTGAAGCTGCAAAACAAACTCTTCTTCTCCCCAGAGGTAATATGGCTGTTAATTATATTTCTTGCCCTGCTTTTCCTTTTATTTTCAGACCCATCTTTTTTTTTTTTTTCCTCAGAAGTGTAATGAAGGGGAGGTTTTTATTGTTCTTTTTTTTGCTGCTGAAGGATATTGAGGACATTTTGCTTAATTTCTTGCAAAACACCAAAAGGGCTGCAAACAAAAGCAGATCATGCCTCCTGCTTTTGTGCCCCAAATTTTCAGTCTTGACTTTATCTAACAGGTTGCAATGAGAATCTTCCTTCTCCTTCCTCTCTACTTTAAGCCAGTCAACACTTGCCCAGAGCTGCTCCCCTGAGCACACAAAGTAACCTCAAGACACTTCTTTCAAGATGAAGGGGACCAAATTCTGGCTCAGGGTCATACTCACTGGCAGAGCCACAGCAGTGACGGTGTGGAGTGGGCAGTAGAAGTGATTAGGAGACAAGGAGGGACACCAGAATTTTGGGCAGGAGATGAAGGAGCTTAGCTGCACAGCCAAAGGCTTTATGACTCACTGCAAGTCAGCAGCAAGAGATCTGGAGGCTGGGATCAAACAAAGCCAGCTTGATCCACTCCTACAGAGGATGCTTTTACTGTACAAAGGGTGTTGCAGAGCCTCACCATCTCCACAACACAACCCATCCTACAGAGCTTTGATCCTGGCCCCAAATCTTCATTTCTCCTTCTCTTTCTCCCACCCGTGGTCTTCTTTTTATTCCTACTCGATCTTGTCCCAAGTTCAGCCCCAAATGTGATTCCCCTACATCTTCATGTTTCCCTGCTCTGAGATACATCCCACCTGGTTCCCCTCTCTCTGTCAACAAAGCCTTGAGGGTGCACCAGCCCCAGAGTGTGCTTCATACATGCTATGTAAGATAAGGAACTGGCAATATGTTGCAGTTCTGGGCTGAAAGTGGCTCTGGGAGATGCTCTCATGCCTGCTAGAGGGTTGTGGTGTGCTTGTACAGAGCTTTCACAGTGTCTCAGGCTGATGAGACAGGACAGAGGCACAGAAAATACCTCTGCTCAGACCCTATATCAGTGCTGTCCAGGAGCACAAACAACAGCTTCCTTCATAAGTTCATTTTTCAGTTAAAAAAAATAAATAAAACATGATTTCATCCAGCTGCAAGCCAGAAGGCTTGAAATAAAGAGAGCTGGGTGGCATCCCATGGCTGGCACGTTCCAGTGTGCCTCAACAGAATACCATAAGAGTCCATTCTAGCCCTAAAAACCTCTGTACAGGTTTGGAGCAGGTGTCTTCGAGTGTAGGAAAGAGGCTCTACAGAGAGGAAGCGTGTTTGGTGATCTGCCTCTAAGGCACCACAGCTCCGCCTCATCTCCACCAGGACACCTTCAATTAGCAGACAATGATTGGTATTAATTATCATCAACTTTGTGTCTGTTTCTGAGGCCTCTCTCGGGTTTGATAAGAATCCCCTGGTGCTGAGCTGAAGGGTGCAAGGGTCACATGGGCCAGGGCAACCTTTATCGCTTTCTCTCTCTTCCCCAGGGAGATAATAACAGCCAAGATTTTAGTTTAAGCTTATTAAAGTGCCTAGTTATCTGCTTCAGCATAGATATTTTAATCAGACAAGTTAAATATTTATGAGGCTGCACTTTATTGTCGATGAAAGATAAAAATGTGCTTTAAGTGCTGTTCAGAATAAGAATGATAACGATGACTAAAAAAACCCTTGGTAATGACACTCGATATTATTATTGTTAGCTCCTAGGATTGCTACAGTCACAGAGGACTGCAAACAACAGCCCAGGAGCTGGAATGAGACCTGCTCCCTATCTCTGTCCATGCAGATCTCATGAAGAGATCCAAGGCTCAGCAGATCACCTAGGCAGCCAGCCCAAAATCGTGTCATCTGTACTCAGAGGATAAAGCCAGCCCAACAGAGGAAAAATCATTTCAATCCCTCCTGCTGTCACTGAAAGACAAAACCCACAGCATGTGACCATGAAGAAAAGAGCTGCACGGACCATAAGCATGGTTGTGGTTTGCAGGTCACCAGAACTGAAGTGTAAATCTGCAAGAATTCATCTGTGCTCATAACACCCTGTTCACCTTGCAAAACAGCCACCCAAAAAAGGCCAGTTGCACATACTTTTGAACAA
>NW_008596726.1:98808-103480 GCF_000691845.1 Merops nubicus | reverse complement strand
GGAAGGTATATTTAGCCCAGGCTTCTCTGTTACAAATGAAGCCTGTGCATTTCCCAAGGTGAACAGCTTCACTCCTGGAGGTGTGGAGGCTTCAGAGTCTCTGCCAGGAGACACCTTGATTCAGCAACGTGTTTACACACACAGCTCACACAGGGAGAATATTCACTGATTTAAAGTTATGAAAAAACAGATTCTATATCTGAGGTCAGAGCTTCTGAACTGAACATTTTGCTGGAAGCAGAATCATTTTTAAAATAAATAAAAGAAATTGTGTGGGGAGAACCCTGCTTTCTACTTCACTGGATTTTAATTTTTCTTACCCTTTATGGCCATTAAACCTCAAACAATCTGCAGGCCTATCAACCATCCATGCAGCAGCACTAAGGCTGAACACACAGAAAGCAATACAGCCTACCAACTACATTTGTTCTGCCTCACATAACTTCAACATTTTAAAAAATATATTCACTCCTTTTGTTCGTGTTCAAATTCTGCTGCATCCGTGTTTTATTTATGAGTGCCAGCTATAGAGCTAGGCAGCAAAAGATGTATTTTATTTATTAAATATAAATAGGCAGCAAATCTAAATTAAATGGTAAAAAAGCTTTCACTTTGGGAATTTTTTTTATAGTTGAGCTCTTATTAATGCTACAGTGATGCCGTGTATCTTATTAATATATACTTTATGCTTTTGGAAGTGAGACAGTGGAAGATGGATATTAATATTGCTACTATTAGTTCTACCTTCCTTACCAATACTGATGACTATCACTTCCACCAGAATATAGTAGATAATAGAACCATTTGAGAACATCCTCTCATTTACTTCATGAGAAGAAACAACACATATTGTCTCAAAATTTTGGCCACATCTGGGTAACATTGCAGCTGTTTGTTAGCTTTGGTTGGATTTTGGGGAGGGTGTTAATTTGTTTGACAAAAGATATTATTAAGCACTTAGCAGAAAAGGTATTACACCTTTTTCCTCACCACTCTCTGCCTCTCAAAAGCAAAGCAGGTTCCTCATTCTGCCTGTCACACAAACTGCACCAAGTGTCCCGTGTATGACTCCTCACACGGAGCCTGGAGGAACTTTTATTTCTTTGGAGGTGGAAAGGCAAATTCTCCTGTCTTCATGATCAGATGAGGAATCCACTTTGAAGAGGGGGGGGAAAAAAAATCATTTTGAAAGATTTCAAAGCTTTGATTCATTTTCCAATCAATCATCTTCATTAACAAGTGTCTCTAAAATGCTGCTGCTATAGAAAAATAGTTCAACCTGTCAAGGGCTTCCTCCCTCCTGCACCCAGATAAGATTTCTCCTGTAGTTATTCCACTACCTGCTGCAGGCTGAGCCATTTTCAGACATACCCTTCCCTGTGGAGAACTGCCAGTTACTGGCAACTCGGAGGCACTAAACCACAACTCCTGTTTGAGAGCTGTGAAAAGCCTTTTGGAGGCAGAAGCAGGAAAAACACAGCACATCAAACCAATTCTTCTGTCACGATTTGCTGGGGGACGGTTGTACAATAATTTGCCCAAAAAGCTTACTTGAAATGATCCAAAGTGCATGTAATTAGTTGATCCAAATGCTAATAAATAAATAAGACAAAATGAGGTCCCAGTAAGCAGAAGAATGAGCATTGTATTCAAGTGGCATCAAGTCCCAACAATATTCTTAAGTACGTGCAAAGTGAGTCAGAGAATTTTCAGTGTAAATTCATTCCAAGTTGTCTTCTGAGACTCGTGCTTTGCTTGCATATTTACAGCAGCCCCACTGCACAGTTCCTGATTCCTTAGTGGAAGCTATTATGGTTCTGAAAACAAGAAAAACAATAAAGAATTTTTGGGCAGCGAAATTCATTGAAGTTTGTGCAACATTGTTCCACTAGCTGTCATGTATCTCCCACTCCCCCAGCTTACTTGGTCAAAATGTTGAAATAATTAAGAAGAATTTGTTATTTCCACTTTAATATTCTCAATAATTCTCTTGAACATTGGAAACCACTGAAATCCTCTCCGAAGCCTCACAAGTGCTCCCTTGGGTCCAACAAATACTCCTCACACAGCCTTTCTCCTGGCTCTTCACCAAACCTTAGCCCCAGCAGGCATGTTTGGGATCACCATCTCTACAATAGAGGAGAGAGATGCTGAGGGAAAAAAACATCCTTTTCCTAGATATCCCCAAGACCAGAAGAGAGAAAAACCAACCCTAGCATTTATCCCAGCTCCTCTACAGATCCAGTGTCTGTCCCAAGCCAGCAAACTTCATCTCCTTGAACAACCACTGTGATTTCCCACCCTGAGTGAGGCTCTGCACGAAGCAATGCTGATACAGAGGATCTGACCTAATATTTCCCTCACTATCACTGAGAAAACTACTTGCCTTTGGGTAGTGAAAGGAAGAGGCAATGGCAAAGGTGGTGTTGACTCTGTGACTGTTCTGTACATGTATCACAATGATATACATATGGAAGCAACAAAGGAACTCTTCCTCTGCTAGCTATCACTATTTACAAGGTACAGAGCACTGAGCTCATAATGGAGACGAGGCAGAAATAGCAAAGAGCTGGTGTGGTCTTTGTTAACAAACTCCCACTCCCCCTCGGAGGCAAGATGTGGGCTAGATAATTTATTAGAAAATATTACTGTAGTGTAATATGGTATGCAGCCTCCTTTGGGGGCTGGAAATCACATATTCACTTGTCACTGGAAGGGCTGATTTAATTGATACATACAACAATTCACCCCGTTGCTTTAAAGCAGCTCTGTGGGCTGTATTTTTCACAGGAAGAATAGATGGGGTTTAATTCAGCTAACTGGAAGCAATTACCACGTTGGCACGTTCCTAAGCTCCAGATCCCAGGCACCCCAAATGCAGGCAATACCTGTCATCCAGACGGTTGGTGCAGCACTGGGACCAAGCACATCTCCCACAGCTTCTGGCACCTGTCTGCCAGCCCATGGGATCCCCTGAAACCCACGGGGGCTCCAGCCAGCTGGCAAGTGTCAGGCACTGAGAAATTCCTCCTCGGCCCCACGGCTGGGGAAACAAGGGCAACAGGCCACACTCCTGAAACCTGAGATCTCAGCTAAACCCAAGGAAGGATTTGGAGACCAAGTGAGACCTCCCACAGATGGGCAGAGCGCCATTTGCTCTACCCCAGCAGGGAATTCGGTCTTGGTGGGGCTTTGGGGGGGGGGTTAATGAGTTATTTTTAATTTCACAGTGACCATTATAGCATTCAGGAGGCAAAGACACACAGCCTAAAGGACAGATTGCTCTTGCAGGGGTAACCAGACCTCCCAGAGCAGAGCTTGCCCACTTGGTTCGCCCCATAACTCAACAGCACCTGTCCATAGGGAGCAACAAGCAGCAGAGAGGTCACAGCAATGTGTTCAGCATTCCTGTTTCCAGGGGTTTATTAATCCTCCCTACCCACAGGCAAGAAGAATGGAGGAAGCTGTGTTGAAAGGATTTTTCAGAACAGGTGTCTTTCCTGGAAAATCTCCTTGGGTAGGGATAAAATCATGCAGGGTGTCACCTGCATTTGTAGAGGATGGAGGGACCAACAGAGCCAGCACCTTGATTTGGTCTCTGACAAACTCAGGGAGTCCTAAGCTGGGATCCAGGTTGGACTTGTTTCATCAGAGCCAGGCAGTGTATTTAGAAGAAGAGTCAGCCAACCCAATGTCTGCAACTTGCTTACAAGTGTGTATTTCGGGTAATCAAAACTAATCTGCAAGTTTCTGTCCATATCAGTAAGTTGTTTTGATTGAGAAAGTGTTTGTATTTAAGGAAAACAAAAACAAAAACAAAACCACAAGGCAAACACAAAACATTTTGAAAACATTTTTCCAGATGGAAGTGACCTTCATATGTCCTAGTTTGTGCTGAAAACAAAAAAGAACCCAAATATTTCATTTTGCATAGACAAAAACTTACATTTGTTTAAAAACGCTGTCAGGAATTTTCATATAAGGGAGGGGAAAAAAAAAAACCCAAATAAATCCATTTCACAGTAACCCACAATTAAACGTACTGCCAGTTTTCCAATTTGGCCAGTGACCTTGAAAACCATAACTCTAGTTTAGGGTCTGTCTGTCTGTCTCTCCTCTAAATGACAGCTAATGAATCAGATGTGTGTCCTGGCACAGAATTAGAGCCACGTCCTTTTGATACTACAACTTTTACAGACATGTTTTATACAAACTCACATTCTTATGCTTCTCTAGGTAGTAATTTTTCTGAGGGTGTTGTTCCAAACCCATTCTGTAACACAACTCCAGCCCAGAACCAGTGCAGTGCATTTAAGAAGGGAACCCAGCTGCATATTTTTTGTTTTACAGTCCCTTTCCAGGCTGTATCTGTACTGCTAATGAATAGTGACATCAAGCACACATAAATTAGACTGCAGGCTGAGGATAATTAAATCGAGCAAGCTGAAAAAAAATAAACTATATCAACTAAATCCCCCATTTGCAAACTATTATATGTAGTCTTCAAGGTTTCGGCAGAACAATGGATACAACAGGGGGATTATGGCAAGGTTTAAATTTCACAGGGATGATTTGATATTCTATCTGTGCTGTGAGCAAGTCACGTTGCATCAGATCAAATCCTGATTTCATTCTATTGTGGAAAAAAAAAAAAATAATTCTATTGTTGCCC
>NW_008596726.1:77022-98788 GCF_000691845.1 Merops nubicus | reverse complement strand
TCCCTTCTACTTCTTCATTATGAGGATGTAATTTACTGAAGCACCCCTGAGAGTTTGTAGCACAGAATGGCTTTAGCTTTAGATATTTCAAATAGCTTCTTTGTTGCAAAGCACTAATGGTTAATAGGAAGATAATGAAAATATGGAAATTAAATTAGTTTGGTGCCAGGGCTGAAAATAATAGTTCCTTTAACTTGTGATACAGCAAGGTTATTAGCAAAATTTGAAAAAAAAATAAATAAATTTAAAAATGTAATTGCTACATTCTTCTAGTGAATCTACTAGGGTGGGGGTTTCTCCATTTTCCTGAGCTTGGAAAGAAATCAAGTGGTTTTCATATCACTTACTCATGGTAGGGATCTAGATTTTGAAGAGCATGTGGAAAGAAAAAAAAAAGTTATTTAAAGAGTATGACAAGAAAAGGCAAGATATTTATCAGTGACACTCCAGGGAGGGAAATCAAAGTTTAAGAAGTGTGTGGACAATCCTAATTTTTTCTTTAAATTTTATTTTATTTATTGCTGCTGTGAAAGAGAACTTCTAAATAAAGACAAAGTCCTTTTTGGCTTTTCCACACTAAGCCTAATTATCCCAGGGAATTGAGAACTCATTATCAGTGCCAGACACTAAGAGAACTTCTCAGCAATGTGTGGAGTCTGGTGGCTGGGTGTGAGCAGCAGTGAAGGAGAGTGCACATCCCATGGGATGCACTGGGACATCAGCAGTCCCTGCTGCTGGATGCAGTCCTACCCTCAACACAGTCCTCTTCATTGGGCCAGCACAGAGCACCACGTCAACACATTGACCTCAATTCCCCCAAGTCAGAGAGCACTTGAACGAGTCCTCTCCACTCCATGGCCATGATGTGACTTCTCCACTTCATCAGTATCCACTGCAATTAGAAGCCAACATAACAGTCCAAACTACTCAGATTCTCCACTGAAGCCCCATGATGTAGATTAAACCAAATCAACTCACCCCCACAGACACAGACATGAAGCCCCATGATGTAGATTAAACCAAAACAACTCACCCCCACAGACACAGACCAAAGCACGGTTCTTGCTTACTCAGTGTGATCAGTTTGGCCAATTGAGCTACTTTGCACAAAGTTTCCCTCAACCTCTGATTAAATAATGTCCTAACAGCTTGGAGAAAGATGTTGAACAGCAGCTTGCATCCCTGATGAGTCTGGCAGGCAGCTAACAGAATGCTAAATGAAACACTAACCACCCAAGCAGACAAAATGCTACTGATATCCAAAAGTGGGGTTTTTTTTCTCATTGTAGACCCAAACCAGCTATATTAAACCTGTAAACATGATGATGATCAACAAGCATGTGATTTGGTGTGTGCTCCAAACTGCTGTTATGAACCAGCTCTTGTCCATCACAGGAACCTGGGGTTGTGGCACCCCACTATCCACCAACAGATGCTGTGGATATTCACAGTTGCTGCCACTGGCTACCCGTTGACACCTTGCAGACCATGGGTGGGGTAGCATTGCCCAGTGCTGCACTTTTCTGGATTTAATCACATGCACTCATACCTTTTATATAGCCCAACTTTATAAACATGCCAATGTTTCTAAAGCTGGAACTGAGATTCTCCAAACAACTGTCTCACAAATATTTCTTTCCACAGTTTCAGAAAAATGAGAAATGCACCATATTAAGCTTGACAGCTCTTTCTTTCAGTATAATTTCTCTATCATGTCTTCTCTACACTCTTCCAAGAACTGACACATAAATATGAATAATAAAGAAATCTCCAAATTATGCCAACAGAACAAAAGAAATATAAAGATTATAAACCATTGTGCTTCAAAAGGAAAGCCAGCAACTTATAGCCAAGTTTTCAACAGGGCAATCATGTGTTTCAGAGTTTTAAAGAGAAATTGAGCTCATCTCCAAAAGCTGGCCTTGAGGAGAGTGAGAAATCCCCTCTTCCCTTTATGGAGGCTCAACATCTTCCATGAGTGCATCTGGTACTTCCCATGGTCAAAGATGAAACAGCAGATGGATCCACGTGAGTAGAGGCAGGGTTCCTTCTGGTAATATGGGCAGAAGTGGAGGATAAAGAGCAGGTTTAGCAGAGCTGACTGTCTCCAAAGGGGGAGGATTTTTTTTGCAGGAATCTATCACCACCTTCAGGCACAGTCCCAGACAGGAGATAGCACTCAAAGGGACAAGAAGCTGAAAAGTGAAATCAAAGCAATTTGCAATTAGTGACTTTGCTAAACTTGGCTAGGATTGCAGAGCTTATTACCTCCCAGGATAAGTGACAGAAAGAGCAGGACCTCAAATGATAAAGCATTGCTCTGTGTGGAAAGGGTACAAACAGCTCTGAAAACATTGCAGCCGTCATTACTCCTCCCCCCTCCTTGAGTTTTCACCCTCATTTCTGAGAATCTTCCTCAGAATAGTTTCATTGTGAAGCAAGCATTGGCAGGAGCTCCCCTGTACTTCTTCATTCTCTTCATGGGTGAGAGCTGCTTGTACAAACTTCATTTCACATCGGTGGAAGGAATCTGGGTTTTGGGGACTAGAGAGAAGCAGGGAAATCTTGGCTCCATCCAAACCAATTGCAAAACACTTGTTGCCGAAATAGGCCCGGGATTTATCTCAAAAGTAAAAAAAGAAAATAAAAATGATGGCAGAAAACTGCAGGGCAGAAATGTAGCACCTGGGAACGTCCCATATCAGGAGGAAATCGATGCAAGGATTTTATTAGCATTAACACCACTGTCGTGATCCTTCTAATGGGAGAGATTCTGATTTACTCAAATGAAGCAAAGATATGTATCAGTTCAGCACACTCGTGACTGAAGCAAAAAAATATTTCATCACTGTGGTTGCAAAATAATCTTTATTTTTTTCATGGGAGATTACTCAAACCGCAATAATGTGTTTTCTCAAATTAAACAGCTAACTTTACAGACTGCTGGGTAATAAAGTACAAATAAACATGGAAGACATACCTTATTATAATATTAGCTTGTCACTTTTCAGACTCTTCTTTTGATTTGCAAGTTAATAAAAACCACAGCCAGTTGCTATAGGGAAGATAATTAATTAGCCATCTATTAAATTAATGGGGGAGAGGAGGCTTTTGCTTGAAATATTCATAGCACATAACAGAAACCTATTCCAGCAGTAGAGAAGGTGTTGTAAGTCTCCCACAAAATCTGATCTCCTTAAACAACTGTAATTGTTGGGGTTTTTTTCCTGAAGGACAGTTCTGAGAGTGATAAAAGATGGTCAAAGGAATGACTCAGTTTACCAGCTTGCCTGCTAAATGTAGTCGCCTGTCTTCCTCTAGAGGAACAAAGGATTGCAGTGCTGGATTCAGACAATGAGCTGTGCAAACTGCAATCCCTTTTCTCCAATCTATTTTTAAATGGGGCTAGTGCCAGCCCCAAGTCTCCCTGCAGCAACCGTGCACCCAAGTCATCTGAGCCACCTCCCTGCCACTCACATGCACGCCCCAGAAGCATTCACCATCAGCTGCACCCATCAAACCCCATGCTTGGGTGACCACAAGACTCCCAGAGATGCATCTGAGCATCAAGTCAAGCCAAGATCTCCAGCACATCCCAAGGATCAGCTGAAGAGAGGTCAGTGAGAGAATTCCATCCTCAGCCTAGTATTAAGTTCCCTACCCAGGCAAATCCAAGAAGCCAGAAAAAATTAATAAGAGGAGATAACAATGTCTCCAAAAGCTGAGTTAATATTTTAAAATTAAATATTTATTCCAAAATGAACTAAGGCAATTTTAATTCTGCATGAACTTTTCCAGCCAGAAGGTTTGAATAATCCACTAATTTGAAGGTTTAATTAATTCATACCATTTTCTCTGTGTCTTTTTGTAGAAACATGACCACATCTTTAGATTTTCACAGATGCTGCTAGTGAGCAAGTAGGTAACTCTGAAGTAGTTCTTGTGACTGAATGTACTCCCATGCCTACTGAAAAATTCAGTAAAAGACATTAATACCTAACTCATTACCCCACAGGACAGTGAAAAGCTGCTAAATAAGTACCTAACTTGTAAAGTCTTACTTGAACCAGATTTATGCTGAGTTAAGAAGCTGAATATGAAAATTCTCCATCCTTCCAAATTCTTCAGGTATTATTGTTGCTAATTTTGCATGACCATTGCACAATGTACAGAGACTACCCTGGCTCCAAAGAGGTCACCACCTCAAGACAAAAGAGGACAGGAATGTGTAAAAAGAGGAAAAATTACAGGGAAATTGTGAGATCAAGATGATCACCATGGCATGCAGCTTCTGTACACCCTATCATTATCATTAGGCAACAGAGCAAAAAGTATGGACTTCAAGGAGGATAATGGCATTGCTGTGTGCAGGCTGATGGTGAATTTCCTCCAAGGGTGAGAGGTTGCCTGGGAGAAAGGAGCAGAAATGTGTGACTGAAAATGTAATGAGCAGGTGATGAAGGCCAGCATTATGGGCTGATTGGAGGCAGGAACTTTGATCACATTTGATACAGACTGTAAGATAAGTGGGGAAGAGTGAAAAGTGAAGAAAACTGATTTGGTGGAGTAGGGGGAAGGATGCAAAATACATTGGCAGTACAGTCACAGTGATATTTTGAGTTCCCATAACTGAGCCACATGGCACTTGTCAAAGTCAGAGTAATCGTTGCAGAAATGAAATACAAGCTAGCACCTGGACATGAGTTTTATTTAAACTCCTAAATAGAAAAGGCCACTGCCTCAAGTATTATACAAGACTTAGAGAAAATGGAAATGTAAGACCTGCAGAGCTACCAGCATCTAAACATCGCCTGGATGAGAGACATCTATGCTAAACAAAGTCATCATGATGATGTTTCGACAGTAAAGGGACAGTAAGTTAAGAAAATTTCAACAACAATCTTGATCTGATGTCTAGACATCCACGAGGAGCTGTTGGAGGCCCATATTTTCCTTTGGCAGAAAGGAGGGCTGCAGAAGAATGTTGGATGAGCTGTCACACAAAGATGAGAGCGTCATTCTGTCCACATTTTCACTTACATGATTGCATTTTACTGGCCCAGAACTGGCCCTGACCAGACAGCATCAACCACAGATGCTCTTCTCCCCATCATGTTTACAAGCTGTCAGGGCTTCACTTTGACAAATATTCCAGTGGGAATAGCATCACTGTGCCTCACAGTAAGAGCACCTGCAGGCATCTCTGAAGTGCCTTAAAGACAAATAAAAAGCTCTACCCGACTATTTGGCCTGTTTCTGGAGAGGACATCTACTCAGGTAAAAGTGTTATTAATTACATCTCATTAAGGGGGAAGAACTACACTGGATGATAAAACATTTTTTGTTGGAGTCTGATAATTTCACACTATTCTTAGAAATAAATACACAAGGCTGCCATTCTGAGAAAGAAGCCACAGCTTATGAGCAAGTCTTCATTTATCACAGAATTTCCCATTCACTCCTCTCCCACTAAAATGATAAGAATATGAAGACCCAAATTCCAGTTAACTCTGTCAGTGATTCATTTGGCTAAACCACTGTTACCTAAGGGTAGATGTATTTTAAAACACATCAAAATAATCACTTGCTCCTCATGATGTTTTCTGAAGTCGAAAGCTCAAGGTAAGGGTTGACATTTACTACCCAGCAGAGCAAGCAGCAGCCCACCACTTTCCACAGAAGCCACAGAAGTGGAAATAAGTCCATAAGTGAGGACTTACCTTGCTAACCTGCCCTAGAAGCTTCTGATTAATGGGAAGCAGAGGAGAGAAAAGATTTCTGTCCTGTCGCTGATCCAAGGGATGACTGTCCAAACTAGAAAAAAATGTCACCCTGGGGACACTTACAGTGACAGTCTCCATTTTTGATTCTAAGAGGACCTTTATTCATTTTCTAAGAATACTTTGGGGTGATACCTCATCCCTGATTATTAATGTGGCATTTACTAAATGCCACAGTCCTGTATGAAATGTATCAGGCTGACAGCTTCAGACTGAAATCGCCTTTTCTTACCCTTAGGATTCATGTAATCTGGATAACAAAGATACTGAGATGGTGAGGATTTGGAAGTTTAAGTACCTGATTTGCAAGCACAATTAGGTATTTACATTCCAAAATATCACTGAAATTTGAGCCTGCAGGCAAAGATTGTTGCAGAAAGAAGGGCCCTGTGAAGACAGATAACAAGACCCTGAAATGTGTACCACTATTTTGCAGGACTATCATGACCCTCTGTCTGCCCATTACTTTGTACTCACATTGTCATTTCCTTCTCCCACCTCAGAAATCCTTACTTGGCTGCTTCTCTCTATCCTTTTTTTCAGCTGATGGTTGTTAGATCCAGCTCAGGAAGAAATTCATCCTTCACATAACAACGTTCCCCCTTTTTGCAGCTTTAAATATATCTTCTGCAGTAG
The DNA here is from genome assembly GCF_000691845.1 of Merops nubicus. Classification (NCBI taxonomy): domain Eukaryota; kingdom Metazoa; phylum Chordata; class Aves; order Coraciiformes; family Meropidae; genus Merops; species Merops nubicus. The sequence continues at coordinate 92,372 of NW_008596726.1, read as the reverse complement.
CTTTCCTCAGTTTCCCAGCTGCTTCCAACAATGATGCAACTGGAGATCTGCCTGCAGCAGCCAGAGCCTTCTAATATGGACCTATTCCTTGTGAAATTAAAAAGAAACGGTGAAAATGATTGAGTTCATGGTCAAATTGGTCTGTCAGGAGGGAAGAGCTTCCACAACCTGACATTTCCCTTGGCCTCCTCAATTTCCGTAGTGCAAACCTTTAACTTATTCCTGCAAAAGTAATCAAAGGATGTTCAAGGAAGCAAAATCAGAGCATTCCCATTTCAAGTAAGCCAATTTCTTTTTCCTTTTTTTTTTTTAAAGAGGAGGAGGTGAGGAAGAAAATACCCTGTGGACACCATCATGAACCACATTGTTCAGACACATCTGCTGCTCCTTTCACCACTATAAAGGATCCTTCAAAGACACAGTGAAGGTTCACTAGCAGACATTGCATAGGTGAAGAAAAAAAACAGAAGCCCATAGTTCATCAGCTTATATCTACACTAGAGGCAAACAGAGGTCTTCAGATATCTGCCTCGGCTACTCAATCAGCAAAGGATTTACTTTATAAGAAAAATAATTTGCAAGACACTGTCATATGATCCAGCAAGGACACTGCTCTGTTATATTGGATTATAGGATGGCTGTCCTTGTTCACTCCCCTCCTCACAGCAGCAGCTTTCAGTGCAGCAGTAACACGCTCACACCTTTTCTTGGCAGTAACACAGTAAGACAGGCCCATATTGAACACTAGTTAAGGAAGACAAGAAGAAATTGAAACGTTACATTGTATTTTCTAGAGAAATTAAAATTTCGCAACTGCTTCTCTGGAAAGCTTGAACACCATTTGCTCCATTCATTCTGCCCTGCAGCATGGCTAATGGATATAGATAGCTATGAGTAGCAAACCACAGTCTCCCTCAAATAGGATGGATGCTCAGTGTTGCAGAGCTGGAGCATTTCATTTGTCATCGACAGGCAGATGGTGTTAGCAGAGAGCACCGTGCTGCTTCCCCACCTTCACCCTCCTTTGCAGGAGTCATAGGAGTCTTGTGCTGAACCATGGCTTACTTTCATGACTGAAGAAATCTGGAATGAACTATGGCACTGACTTGCAACAGATCTCTACAGGGACTTGCCAAGCAAGAGAAGATTTCTCTGTGTTTCTCAGCTATGCTAATGTGCTCCTTGCTAAGCATGTAAAGCTTCCTAATCATCACCAGCCAGCTCTAGCTATCCCAGTTCCTTTGAATGGCTCGAGTTCTTAATCCTATAAAATGATGTTTCCACCATTCTCTTCTTCCTCTATCTCAACCATCCTTTCTTCTGCATAGGGGCTGCCAAAACAGGGCCATATGAAATGTTTATTATTATCTATCTTGTATCCAGGGGAAAATGATGAGAGACAGGAGAGAAGTTGGAGCCAGCAGTTCCTTGAGCTACTCAGCTGAGAAAAGACCTGGTGCTTAGCTATCAGAAATCTAGCCCAGGTAGGCAACAACCCAAAGCTGTCAGGTTTATAACAGCAGATATCATAAAAGACAGGACAGAAAACCAACTGAGGACAACAGTATTTTGGTTGGGGTGTACCTATATACAAATCTAAGTCCATAATTCAACATTTAACCTGGCCAAGGTTAAAAACTCAAAAATAATCCTTTCATAAAGGCCCAAAACATAAATGCTGTTAAGCCTAAAACCTGCATTTACCTGTATTTTGTTTCGTGACTGACAGATGCACTTCACCCTTCCAATTCAAGAAGCCAGAAAAGATTATTAACAGAGGGACTAAAAGAAAAAAAAATAAAATAATTGCAGAATAAGATCTGTGGAGAGGTACCAGTTTGTCTTGCACGTGTGAAGACATTGCTGAATAGTAATTATAACCTTCCTCTTCATTGTTGGTATTTCTGAAAGACTGCTGTTTAACATACCAAAGACTTTTAGTTTCAAGCCTTCTTTTATTTTTTTTCTTGTTAAAACAAATCAGTCTGTAGATGACGAGGTCCCACTAAGAGTTATACCTCCAACATTCAGTTACATTTTTTAGCTCTGTAATTGGCCAAATGACTAAACCATTTATATGTTCCAGCACTGCACTCTCTGAGACAATAATTCACCCATGAGTTTCCACAAGCTTAAGCACAAGCTAAATGAAGTTCTATGTAGCCAAAAACATATAATATAAAAACATATATCTTAAAAAACAAAACAAAACACATTATGGATGAAAAATGAGATCTCATAGTAACCATGGCTCCCTACCCCACACTATACCCCATAGAAAAGGTCCAGAAAAAGAAGAAAATAACACTTTTTTTCATTTAAAGAGAGTACATTGGATGAACTGAGGAAACAAGAGAATCCTCAGCCATCAGGATTTGCAAAACCTTCCAGATTTTCACCAAAAAATAGAAGCCAGTTTCATTGCAGGAAAACATTGACAAGCTTGATTTCCTTCCACGTAAGCATCATCAAAATTAGAAATACTCATGTCCAGTTTGGCTAACGTGTGTCAGATACAGCCAGAACAGGGCTCTCCTGTAAAACTCGTAATACAAATCCTTGAAACTTTCTGATTAAGATCTGTATAAATCTGCTTACTAATAAGTCAAATTACTTATCTCTCTCATATAGAAATATAAATAAATGTTGACTAAACACAATAGTTCTTAGTAATCAAATGCAAATACCTTCTTCTCAACATGAGAATTGTTCCTGACATGAAGTCATCTACAAATCAGGCTCTTTCAAGCTAGCATGTTTCCACTCTAAATCAACAACAGTCATGTTTATGTCACCTGTGGCATAGTATTCTCACACTAATTATGTCTGCAGGAACTCTACGGTGGGTCTGAATTCATCTGCACTTTGAGTTTAGGTCTATATCCACAGGGGCAGTCAGAGAGCGTGGATCTGAAATAAAACTTTGTTACTTCACTGCCTGCTAGCCTCATCTTCCAAAAAGACTCAGGAAGTCAGGCTTAAGGAGTAACAGGTTGACCTTCGTGGACCTGAAGAGTGGACCCAAAAAGGACCAAATCCAACAGCATTAATCCCCACTGAAAAGTGAGGAAGAGGAGGAGTTTAAAAGGGAAACTTCTATTTGTACAACTGCTAATTGCTCTAATGAGAGTTGAACAAGTTGTTGGCCTAATTCTGACAAATTAAAAGCTAGGACTAACAAGACCTTAGTGGAGGCTACAAGCCCAGGCTGTGCATGTTTCCTTCCTACCTTGAAGGTATGAATTTGAAAAAAAAATGAGAAGATCTGTGTTCAGAGGATTTACATACCAGAGGTTTGAGCAAAATCCCAGGGATTCAAGAATGTGGAGAGTTAGTTACTCTAAGGAATTACCAAGTTAGAAATATAAGTGGCTCTGTTGCCACTTTGTTCTGAAGATGTAAAAAGTGGCTCAAGCATTTGAAAAGAACAAGAAAAAAATAAGCATATCACCTAGAGAAGCATCTGCATAAGCCCTTAGCCCTTTGTTAAACTAAGCTGGTTTGTGTTCCATATATTTTCTATTCCTTCTGTGTACTACACTGACATCCCAAAGCTCTCCCAACATGTCATACTGGAAGTTTGGGCACCTTATTCAGAGCTGTGAGCCCAGAGCATCTCTGGGGACTTGGACCTTCCACTGAAAAGGGCTTTTACCTTCCCATACAGAAGCTCTGAATATTTGACAGATAGTTATGAAAAATTTCAAGATGTGTGGAAGACAATTGCAATGCAGGGGCTATGCTGTTATTTCTCATAACTAGAGCAAGGGACTCCAAGTGAGGGTTCCTAGGACATAAACACAGATGTTAACGACCTTGGGCAAACCACTAATATATTTTGGCTTCTACATATCCATTTCAAAGTTTAGAGAGGTAGAAAGGGGAACCAGCAACTAACAAACAGATCAGCAAAATGTTCCTTAAAGTAGACAAGACATAAGGAGAACTAAATGGTTTGAGACCACGAAGTATCCAGGGAGAATGTGAGATGATTAAAAAAAAGAGATTTACAGCCTAGATATAAATCCTGTCTGATATATATTTTGTTTCATCATTGGAAAATTCCACAAGGGAAATACACATGAAGGAATGGGAACACCCATTTCGGTTTGCTACTGAAAGCTGCTGTGAAATAGCTCACACAGACATTTTAATAGATACAAGTTCACATCAAGACAACATCTCTGAACGCATGACCTCACTGGCTATAAAAGTATATTGCAATAGTAAGAGGGAGAAAGAACAGTGAGGAAGGATGACTGCAGATTCTCTCACATAAAAGCTCAAAAACAGTAGTAAGGCTCATCTAACTCATCAGCTACCCAACTCCACTTGTTTGCAAACTACACTTGTTTGATCAAGAGTATTTCCTCAGTATACTAAAAAAATATATAACCAGAGGGGAATGAAATCAAGAGCAACTCAATTAGATCTAGAGCAAAGATAAATGGCCTGTAAGACAGTGTCCAGCCACAAGATAGTCTACAACATGCAGTAAGTGAGATGTTTTGCTGTGTAAAAGAGGCAAGTGGACCATGTCAAGATAGGATCATGAAACCATCAGCAATTGTCTGCAGCTGCAGGATTAGGTAACCACCAGCAGTTGCACGTAGCTGCAGGGAGAGGCTCTTTGTTCGTTAAATTACCTATGGTGCCCATTATCTTTGGGATTAATTTGGCTACAGGCCCAGAGAATATAGTAGATGCCATCTCTGCTTTCATCAGCTAAATGAAGACGTCCTGCCTATTTTCCAGTACCTTATATATAAAACAACTTGTTGCTCTTCCACGGACTAGTTCCTCTCAAGACTCAGACTGACACCTAAAAGCATTTCTGGAAAGGAAAGAAGAAATTGAGAAAGTGTAGATAGTGCCAACAAGATTCCATACCATCCCAAATTTCATTTGCTAGGTGCCTGTTCCTTTCTAGTAAGCTGGAGGGCCTATCAAGCAGCTGACTTAAGGTTGGCTGATAGAAACTCCAGTGAGTAACTGAATGAAAACAAGAGACAGTGAGTTTAGATTTTAAAAGAAGATTTGCCCAGGTAGAAACTGGAATTTATCTTGCAATTTCTCCCTGAAAATGTTATTAACAATCATTATTAAATGACTCAGTGGTGAAATCTGTATTGCAAACCTAGAGCATGAATAAATTTTGCTTCCATTTGTTGTTGTTTGCCACAAGCTGAACTTAAAGCAATTTGTGACAGAAGCAACATTGCTATATTAACAAGCTCATACGGCTCTATTAGCATGTACATAACCTCATTACAGCTTAAATCAATCTCACCCCAATCAGATATTGCATATTTTATGTCAGTGCATTATGGATTCTCCTCCTGTAAAGCCTCAGCAGAGCCAGCAATAGGGCAGGCTTACAGGATTATCATGGGACTATTTATAAAACAATAACCTTAAAAGCTGGAGGGACTCTTTCACACCCAAAACTCCATGTGGGACACCATGAACCCCCCTCTCTCAACTCCACTTTTAACCCAGCTTCACAAAACAACTCTCATGCCTGTTCTTGTCAAGCCCAGATAACCCCAGGGCCTTGTGCCACGTTCTGTTCCCCATGTCACTCTGCACCATTTCAGGATTTTGTCACAGAGGGGTTGTTTTGGTGGTTTGTTTTTTGGTTTTCAACTGCTGCTAATACATTCACTGTTGCTGTGTTTTCAGGGTTTGTTTTTCTACATGGGAGCTGTTGTCTTAAGTGCCAGCTTACGTTGCCGCCCAAAAGGACCATCTGAGCTTTCAGTTCCCAAAGCCACCTCCCTGGTGGTGGGTCACTCAGCCCAAGTCACTGCATGGTTGGGTTATGCTCGTGTTTCTGCTCCTCGCTCAAAGCACTTCTCAGATGAGAAGAGAGAAGCTTATCCAGGAGATCTTTCCCTGAGGTATCTCCACCCAGCTCTTCCCTCCAGCTAGGGCATACTGCAGCCTGGTGCCAAATTCGGCAAGATGCAGCATGTCAGAAAGCACTGTTTATTTTCTAGGGAAATAACTGCAACCTATCTTTTCACTTCCACCCTAAAGGCTTCAGACATCCCAAGTACACACTCATGGTTTTGAGTGTCTTTCCAGTTACACTCAGCTCTGTTGAAGGAGCCCTACAAGTGGGTTCTGGGAATGGATGTATGGAAGAAGAGCAAGGGTCAAACTGCAATATCTGCAGGCTCTATTTTATTTTTGGGCTGAAGGCTCCCTCAGAAGACAGATGGCCCACCCGAAGAGCTGCAGAACATTTCCTCCATGAACATTTATACCATAAAGCCTTGACTGTTTATTGTAGAGGTTAATGAAGCTGTGAAGAGAACATGGTCTTGCTGAGACTGTTGCTTCTGGGCATCACGGAGCACTAGCTATTCTTAATCCAAATGAATGGCATGATAGATAAAGCAATTAAAAGTGTTTCCAAACAAGCTTTGAGAGACAGGGCAGCTGTAACGTGACTATTTTTCCTATTCCCTCAATTCTACAAACATTATCTAATTGCAGTACCTTGCAGTCTCTGAGTCCAGCACTAAAAAAGATTTGCAGCACACAGCTCTGAAGACATATTCTTACTGTGAAGCTCCTAAAGCAACCCAGCCCAGTCACATCACCCAGGCTCATGCAGAAGCCAAACCATCTCCATCAGAAAAAAAGTTTGCTGCATTTTTATTTCTTGCTTCAGCAGTTAAAGGTTATTTCTGAATGCTGAGAAAAGCACAGCTATTCAGAAAACTGCTGCTATCCAGTCCCCTTGGCAGCTCAACTTTTTCTTAAGCCATCACAAAAACTTTTTGTCCTTCAGAAGGAGTTCAACACACATACATAGCTGTGCACATGTATACACATATTGCTTGGTTAACTCTCCTGTAAACATTTTCTCTGCTTTGGTACAATATCATGCAAGGGTGTACCATAAAATATCTCAGAGAGAAGTTCTATTCTCAAATATATGGTTTGCTTTAATGTGTCTAGGCATGCAGAGGATGCAAAAAGGGGACCAGATACGATCTATTTGTGGCCATCTTGTGTTTATTATTGAATAAGCAGAGAAAAGCAAAAAGAAATACAAATTTTTGCAGTTGGCCAATATTCCATCCCCTCTAAATCTTCAGTAATCATTTATATTGCAGTTACATATCCTTGCCTAGAGAAGTAGAATGGACATCTGTGGGACTCAACAGAAGGCCTCGACTAGATGCACAAATTAGAATTATGTCTGAAGCGACATCATTTCCATCATCAAAAATTAAAAGTTAACCTCACTAAAAAGGTGTAAATTGTGAAATGACATTCTTATCCTTACAGCAGACTCTGTGGTGGACCATTAAGGACACATCTTAAATTCTGAAGCACAAGAAGATACTATCTAGTAACAAATTAAGCTCTCCTCCCTCGAAGTCCTGGCTAACCTAAGGACTATTCTTTCTTTTCCATCTTTTTACAAGCATGGGCTGCTCCAGATCTTACCAAAGGAGAACAAGGAGAGCAGAATTCAATATTCTGACATTCAAGTGGAAATCCTGATGAGCCTCAACAAATAAAAACAACGTGGAAATACAAAACCAGGTACAGCCCAACTTCATAATGAGGTTCTGATCCTTTATTACTAGATCTGAAAAATTTCAGGGAGGACTTCAGCCCGGTGGGAACAGACTTCAAAGAAGGAGAAGCCTGTGTCTTGGAACTCACCTCAGGCCCATCAGTGTCTTTGAATTCCACTGGGCAAATCTTGGGACTTCTCCACTGACGCAGTTCAGGATGTCAGGGAGTCTCTCAGTGGAATATTCCCCTACTAATCTCAGCTCCCCTGCTGTGCCACTACTATATTTATCTTTGCTGCTGTCAGTCTTTTACATGTCAGTTTGCTCAAAATAAGATTGCAACAAACTTCAGATTTACCATTTTCTGAAAATAGACTTTCTTCAGCTACACTTTATCATAGAATCCTTTAGGTTGGAAGACACCTCCAAGATTTTCAAGTCCAACCATCAAGCCAATGCTTCTAAGTCCTCTGCAAAAAAAGAATCAGAATCTGTCCGGGCTGGAAGGGACCACAAGAATCACCCAGTTCCAGCCCCTCTGCCATGACCAGGGACACCTCACACTAGTTCAGGCTGCCCAGAGCCTCATCCAATACTTGCCTTCAGAAGTGGCCTCAAATGATTGTATTTCCCCATTGACTGGGAGTCACTGTTAGAGGAATAAGAAAGCCAAATTCAGACCCTCAGGTCTACTTTTAGACACTCTACTTTCTGAGACTATTTTAATCTGACTCTCCTGCAGAATTCTGAGGATATCCAAAAATGAACATGCTGTCCCAATGTCAAGTCTTGCCACTGGATGGGTCGCTGATGCCTGGCATACACGGTGAATACCCAAGAGAAGGTGTACACCTGAAGTACTAACAAATCACTAGAGTGAAATAGTTTCTATGATCCTCAGGTCTGACCTGGAGTGAAAATGAAGGCCATAAAATTTCACCTAAAGATTGATTCAGTCCAGACCTTTCAGCTAAACTTCACCAGTAACGTTCATTTTGGAGTGACAGAGTGAATGACAGGAGAAATCCAGACCATCCCATCCCTTCTTGTGTGTGTTGGCACCAAGCTAGAAAGGGATAAAAAGAAATAAAGTCTCCCCTGCCCATCCCATCCATCAGACTCTATTTCCAAATGCTAACTCTTCCCCAGTACAACAGACCTAGCAAGGAAGGTCAGCTTCAGTATGCTGAAGCCTTCAGGTTCATTTTCTTCCACAATTAAATGATTTACCTTGGAAAAGAGAGTCTTCCCCTCTACTTACTGCATTTTCAGAGAGTTTCAAGTAGCAATGAGACTGCTTTGGGCAGGGATTGCTTTAGCAGCCTGTGTGGGGAAGGTTTCCCACTCCAAAGTGACATCATCCTTCAGATAACAGGTGGATACTTGTTTTCTTATCAGGAATGTGGAATTTAAATATCCAGTCTCCTTGATTCATGGATTAACAATAATACAAAATGAAGTCTGGAATCTGGGCTGAACATTGCTGTTGCTCTATGCTGTATTTAACCCAAATTCACTAATCTCATATTCTATTAACAGAACAACCAAGCTCATTGTTTGAGGGAGCTCCAGAGACAATAGCTTGTTTGCACTAGGTGTCACCTCAACAGCTGGAGTTGTCTCTCAGTGAGAAAACTGAATAAATATAATAAAGCATTGCATTGGTTTTACATGGAGATTGCTCAAGAAAGAAAAGAGAAAAAAAAAAAAGCAAAGCAGCCATTTCTGGAGAGCATGTTGCTTTAGAGGTAGATTTTTCCATGAACGTCTCTTCCCTCTCTTCTTCCTGGCTCTTCTCCTTAGATTTTCTGGCTTTCTTTACCTACAGGTGTTGGCTCCTTTTCTCTGGCTTGGCCCTGTATGGGCTTCAAGATTATTCCAAGTTGTTTTTGCACAGCCTCCTGGATCATGTTAGAAAAAAGTACTTTAAAAACATGTAAAAATAATGTTATTTTTAACTAGAGTTCAGGACTGATGAAATGCATGGAGCTGACTGAAATACCCAATTTGTTTCCATTACAAATACATTTCAGGTTGGCCAGTCAAAAGCATGTGAAAAATATTGACATCCTCATGCTCTAAACCACTGGTACCTTTCATTTCCTTCTCATTCAGACAGTCATTTACTCTGCACCTTGCATGTGTGTGGAGGAACACAGAGGCCATAGCCAAGTAGGAGAGGTCTGGCAAAAAAGACAGGTTGTACATGAGCTGCCAAGGTTGTTCATACCTTCCTGCACCAGGGTGCAAAGACACACCTCTACATATACATCTATGCTCATTTTGTAAAGACTTATGGGAGGAGGAGCTTAATCCATGCAGGAAGTAAAATGAGAGGTACTTCTGCCCTGCTGTGTCATGCTCAAGGGACAGCTTCCCCCTTATTGTCTTCAGTTAGTCAAGTCTTAACAAGTCAGTGCCACACATGAAGACCTAGAACAGGAAGAAATCCACACACAAAGAATACAAACATAAACAAAGAGAACATCCCTCCCCAAAGCAAGACCACAATGTCAATAAGGCACTGCCAAACCATCCTTGGGCCTTTCTAAAAGCAAACTTCTTCCCTGCTGCTCTCTCCCACAGGTTTGGGTTACCTCATTGCTCAGAGCTGGGATGCCGTATCGGCTGTGATTTCAGGGCTTTGCTGTGTTTCATAGGCAGAAAAGACTCAACACTCCTTGAAGGCCAAGTCCTGCAGAAGCCAAGCAGGCTTCCTCCATACAGACAATGCCAGTTGCAGGTCAATGCCTGCTTTTAGCCACCAACTCACTCCTGCATGGGAGAGGAAAGTGCAAGAATCCCCTTCAAGCCCAATGTTTTTTTAACAGTGTTGGTTCCTGAATCATCTCCTTCCCCCATCAAATTACATAAACTTGATCTTCCTCCAGGACTGGTTATTCAGTGTGTTTGATGAACTGCATTGTGCCTTTATTGTTATGAATTGTTTGCTAACTTCTGGGAAGAGACTGCACTTTCCACACCACCAGAATTATGTAAAGAGGACAGAGCTATACACCCTTCAGTCTTTCACTTCAGGAGAACCCAACAACAGGGGAGACCATTCATTTAATAACAAAAGGCTGCACCGTGTCAAAAGCTCTGTGTTTTTCCATATAACAACTCCAAATTGTTAAAAAGATTACTGTCATCATTTCAATTAATTCACACTTTCTGCTCTTAGGAAAATTCTGCCTCAACACAATAAACTACTGATTGTTTTGAAAGCTCAAGTTGAAAAATGCAGCATTGCTAGCCCCTAGATAAAACTTAGGGACTTGATAGTCTGGGTTTCACGTGCCACGTATTGAAACAAACAAAAAACAACAACAAAAAAAAAAAACCACAACACTTCTTAAAACAGGACTGCTCCTTTTTTAGGAAAACAATTTGTAAAAGATACTGCTCCAGAAGGTAACATTCAAGCCATGTGCAGAAGTACTGGCTTCTTCCTGGTGTCTTTGTTCCCTCCTGAACCAAGTGGATAAAAAGGTTCTGAATCTACATGGAGAACATTCAGAATTAGCACTTAAGACTGTAATTTAAAGAAAAAAATAAAATAAAATAATAATAAAAAAAAAAGATATATATCCAGCTGCAGCAAACTCAGCAAAAATAGTCTGGATCCCACAAAACCCTTTTGTATTGTTTCAACAGCTTTGTAAAAGTCTGCAACAATTTTACTAATGTGTTTAAAATGTGCTCCAAACTGAAACTTCCTGGGTCAAGTGTAGCAAAATCGGGGTTTTTTTTGTTTATCCACTGAATTGAAAACCACCTAGAGTTTCAGAAACTCTAAATAAGAACAGAAGTCTACAGCAAACCCCATAAGGGCTCAGGTTGTTTTAGAGTGTTAATTCCTGTGTACAGCTGCCCCCAACACTGTCACATCTGAACTTCTTGGCTCCAACCAGCTCCTCTTGCTGTCCATGAAGTACACAAGCTCACGCTGTCCACTCAAGCCTCAGCCAGCTAAGGAGTCCTTTTGGGCTCGAAGGCAGCTATCTTGCCAGAATTTCACACAATACTCAGCAAGAAAAGGTCTTCCAGATAATCGGTGCATCTGACAAACAGGAAAAGGGCCATGGCTCTGAGAAATGGGTTCCCAGAGAATTCCCGTCACACACACAACTTTGTTCCCCCCAAACGAACAGCTGTGAGCCAGCTGAAACACAAGAACCTCTCTCTCCTCCAGACCACGCTCTCTATTCAGGGTTTAAGACAATTACACAGTTATTTTGTGTAAGAAAAGTCAGTCAAGGGGGAGAGACAAATGGTTTTGTTTCTCACCCAGCTACATAAAAGATTACTAGGAGCTCTAACTCATCTGTCTTTCCACTATTTTACTTTCATTATAGGTTGGAAATGGGAAGTCATTTTTCACAAGACGGATCTTTAACTAGTTAGAAATTAAACTCCTCAAACTGGTGCATCCTGCAAAATAGAACATCCATTATCTGGGGTCCACAGCTTTGCTTGCACCTTATTTATCATCACAGCAGATCCTTCTCCACACTTCACGTCACTTACCAAGTTCCCAAGACACAAAGACAAGCAAAAGGTGTGCGATATTGCGACAGGGATGTCCAAACCCAAAACCTAATTATGAAAAAAGGCAGCAGAGTATCAACACCTAGGAGCTGTGCTTGAGAGAAACAGAGTGTATCTCACAGAAACCTCATCCACAGCCAAGTGGGCAGGTCTTGCTACCATTCCCAGCCTTCTCCTCCTCAGTACAACCTTTGTTGAATTGCTGCTGCCAAGCTCCTACTTAGAGTAGTAAACAACACATACTCACCCCATGTGGCTGGTCCCAAGCCCATCTTCCTTGACTTTCCTCCTGAGGCTGCTTGAAAGGGGCAGGACACTATTACATCTTTCCTCCTGGTGTGTGGGGAGCATATTACTTTGTCTTAAGAAGTTATCTTTATGGATTCTTTTTACTTTTTCTCACAACATGCAATCTGAGCTCTCAGGTTTTAAAAGCACAAGGTGGCTGCAGTGGGTGTTTCACCACGACCTCACGTGTAAAACATCCTACACAATATCATGCAGATCTCTGCACTCTGCTCCTGGTTGAAATTTAAAATTAGATTCTTAGGAAAAACAAACACATTCAATATAAGCAACTTTCCCATGCAAGGATATTGCTTAATATATAAATGAGGCATTAGGTATATATAGGTAATAATAGATAAGTTGCTCTAGTAGCAAACTTCCACCACTAGTAAAAATTGCAATAGTAATAATAATTTTAAGACCTCTGTTTTCAGGTGCTGCATGTTAATATTTTGAAGGGGTTTTGCCCCTTGTGCAGTTATAGTCTGTCATTGGCTATGCTTTCAAATATACCTATGGACTATCAGTTTGTTTCAAAAAGTTGATGTTGTTGATAATCTCAAATTTCTCACTATGAGATGAACTTTTAAGACTTATTCCTGTCGCTCCCCTTTCCAGCAAATTAGTTGTCCTGGAACACTATTATCGTGATCACCAAAAGCCCCTAGAAGTAATTACATGGATTTTATGACCAAATGCCAGAAGAAGAAAAAATTAAAAGGTCAAACTTTTTGCCCCAAGAGTTTGGATTCTTTATTCATAGCCAAAAGGATTTCTAAGAGATATAGGCTGAATTATGGTGACCTTTCTTTCTCACAACTTTTAAACTAGCAGAATGCATAGCTACACCTTCTAACACTGCCAACCTGAGAAGGTGGTGATTGACTTTGAATTTACTGAATGTGATAGTCATATTTACCACATCAGTTCAGGGCTGTGCACTTCTGGACACTTCCATTAGTCCGAACATCACACATCAGACCACTTTATAAACATATTATTTAAGTCTCACAGCATGCCAGCAGGCACAGGCAGATGTTAGAGGTTGAAAACCTACTCTGCTGCAATTGTAAAATAGAGGATAAAAAGAGCTATTGAAACATCAGCAAAAACTGGAAATAACAGAGCAATGAAGACTCAGGAGCAGTGCAGGACAGGGAGAATAATAATAATATTTTTCTTTTAGAAAAGAAAAATCAAGATGATAAAATCCAGAATATTTATTGCCAGGAAAAGCTATCTTAGAATAACAAGGAGAATTGTTTTCACAGCCCAAAGGCTAACTTCTGAGATCAAATCTCAACTCAAATAAATTCACTGGTTTATACAAGGGTTCCCAGCTTACACACCTGCACACACCATGACAGCTTCCAATTCAAAAGATAACTCAACCATGAGTCAAACATACCACTCAGTCAAACAAGAGGCAGGTCTTGGCCCTGATCTGTCACACCTTCTCTTTAAAAACCATTTCATACGTTGGTGCTGTTCAGTTTTAGCTGTGAGAGAAGTAAATGCCCCAAGCATGGAGTTGAATACAACCAAGCTTCCTCAGCATCTCTATTTTTTCCACTCTGTCACCTCTTGGCCATTAAAATCAGGGTATACACAGAAACCAACATGAATAGAACCCAGAGGTGGGGAAGGAAGGTTTTTATTCAACCTAAGGAAATTTCTCATTGTTTTCTGCTGTATGTTCGTGTGGAGCAAAGCCTGGTCACGTGTGTGGTTACAGGGAGACATTTCTTAGAGTTTCTGCTGCTCTTGGGCAGCTGCTGAATGTCACCAGTTGTGTGCCACCAGCTAGGAAGGAAAAGGCATTTGGACTGCACGTTTCTGTTTGAAATTGTGCCATGGCATTCAGCTCTCCCTGTTCATTCCACTTGTTAAGCACCTTCCCTTCCCACGTTCTTCTCTTGCTGCTGGGTCTCCGTGCAATCAATTTGAGCTCTTGGGCTCTTCTTTTTAATTTAGTGCATGTCAGCATTATATAAGCATCATTTAGAGATCATTACAATTACAGCAGGGGCAGATGAATATTAGGAGGTGAGGATATCACAGCTACAGCCAGTCCAGGCTTACAGGACCAGCCTCTGACTACCTCTATCAGAACCTCCTGATGCTACAGGTTACTTTGGGGTGTCACAAGTGTCTAGGTTGTAACATGAATTAATATTCTTCAGGCAACACTACCAGGTCCACTAAGACTAAATTCAGAAACATTTCAGAACAGCATTACCTGGGGATATCTTCCTAGACAGACAAGTTTGCTGGACAGACTGAATTTAAAACAAGAAGACAAAATTCTCACAATATCTGCAGGGCTCAAGCTTTCTTTGAGTTAGGTCACATATCTGCCAGTAAACAGGTATTGCCTTGGCTGGGCTGACTCATAAAACTCATGCACAAGACCAGGACCTCAGTGTTTCATTAGAATTGCTTTTATAAGGTCAAATCAATTGGAGAGATTCGAATGAGTTCCCACCAGTTAAGAAGTGCTGGGGGTGTCTGGGGTGTTTGGCTCTGCTCTCCCAGCTAACACAACAGAAACCCAGTATCTGATCTTCCTAAAGGATTTGAGTCATGGTTTCAAAAAACCCATCCAAGCTTTATTGCACACACCTGCACCAAACACTCAGAGGTGTGTTCTGCATAGATAACTTTGCCATCCTCTCAGCAGCTTACTCAATAGACACTTCTCCAAAATACCCAGCTGGCAGGAGCTCATGCATTTGGAAGCCAGACCCTGATGCAGCGTGGCATCACTCCAGGGAAGACATTTTACACTGGCTGAGAGGCTGACTTAGATTTACCTGCTTAACTCAGGGCACCTTATAACTCTCTGTGCTCATTTCCAAAAGCCTGATCTGTTGACGACATCACCAAGCTCGAACCTGCTAGGAAAACTCATTTTTAGTTCATTCCCACTGAGTGCATAATCAGGTCTTTGCCTCTACTGTGCATAAAGGGGGG
>NW_008596726.1:52684-76991 GCF_000691845.1 Merops nubicus | reverse complement strand
GGGAAAGAGGGGATGTGTGTTTTTTTTTTTAAATAGGTGTGATGTGATTTTTATTGTATAACTATTCACCTGCTTTCTGTGACCTCCTAAGCATATTTAAGAGGGAATCTGACACTGGGACCAAACGTGAGGCTGGGGGGAGAAGTCAGCTAACAAAAACCACATGTGCTCAAGCATTTTGGTTTGCCTTGCTAATATTGAAGAGATTTGTTTTGCTCGGTAAAACACTTGCATTTCAGCTCAGTCCTGCAGGGAAAAGCTAATCCTCAAGTTATGGCAATCCAGCCAGTTGATAGGGGGAAGGAAGGAGGGGGCCAGAGAACCACGGGAAGGAGAAAGAAGAGATTCAGCATTTCAGCCTGACCTGACTCCAGGTTCACACGAGAAGAGGTGAAGCTGCAGCTGTCATGCTGAAGGGAAATGCAGTCATTTTTAAACCCAGGGAAGTCTCCTGGGAAAGAGAAGCAAAAAAAAAAAAGAAAAAGAAAAAAAAAGGTTCCCTAAGACTAGAGTTAAGGGCATGTTTTTCCTACCATGTGAGAGGGCCAGACCAAACTCTGGCACTATTCTCCTTGCAGCTCTGGACAGGTTTCCTTCCTGCCCCAGGAGGGGCAGATGCCACCAGCATTTTCCACATCTTGTCTCTGGGAGAAGAAGACCTCCTCTTGTAGGAGAAGTTCCACTGTCAAAGCAGGCAAATGGATCCCTTTGCAACCTCTCTAGCTTCCAAAAGATTTCACAAGAATAGCTACTGTCCAAAGTGGCTGAAAGCTGAGAAAAAAAAACAAAACACCCAACCACGTTGTGCTTCCTTCCCTCCCCCTGTTCTGAACATCAGTTTGTTTGACTCATCTCCCTGCTTTTGGTGAGCACACGAAAACTTCTGTTTGTGCAGCTGAATGGAGAACAGCCACTATGAATATATATGATTCTATATTCCTATCTTTTCAGATATTTCAACACAACTCAGAGGTGAGGGAGAGAAGTAACACTGAGAGACAGAAAATTGTATACCAAACTAGTCTGTGACCTACAGGGCAGAAGAACTCAAATTGCAAGAGGGGCTCATGGGGGAAAAGAAGAAAAAGTCTGGATTCCCAGACTAAAATAAAAGCTACAGCTGCCAACTAGTTTGTCCACATTGAATAACCAAGTGGGCATTCTGCTTGTCTCTACACTGCATTTCATGAGGAAAAATAAAACTGGGATAAATAAAAATATTATTACTTTCTTACTGTGGCTTGGGTTCATTGTTTCTGTGACCTGCTAGTGAGAAAGATGTGATGGGAATGCTCTTCCGTGTGCTAAATGCCCTGGCAGCGAGGGCTTAGCCTGGCAGGGGAGCCCAGGCTTTCACCAAAGGGCAAATTACATCCTGCTAATTGAACCAGCATCATTTTAGAACCTCCCCATGAGCCTGTCAGGTTTGTGCACGGGCAACAGAGAAGATCTTAATGGACCTGGGAGGCTGAAGCAAATAGGGAGACCAAGCAAGGGCAAAGAAAATGGGACACAGTGGAAGGGTACCAAATCCCTTTGGGTTAATAATGCACCTTCCTGGGACACGAGGGAGAAGCCTGGGACTGCGGGCTCTGGGAGTTCATCACCGCAGAAGAGAAAAACCCAGCAAGGCTCCCTCCACACACAAAGCTTTGACAGAAAGCAAAAAAAAGCAAGACTCTAGCCCCACAGCCCAAGCTGTGCAATCCATACTTTTGCTGCAGCTCTCTGTCAGGCTCCCTCAGCACCACTCAGCTCCAGTTGTCAGCATCTGTCTGAAATGAGCCGCTCGGGGAAGCCAGCAGCCCAGCTTGCACGGGGACACGAGGGATAAGGTTTCAGGAAAGGCTGAAGCCCACTGTTAAGGGATTCATCCCAGATAAATTGCCTGTCAGCCAGAGCTGAAGTACACTGTTGGCTGCCCTTCTCTTGGTGAGTAATAATGGGACTTGGCTGAGTACAGGGGTACCTGACTGCCATGGAAACCAAAGGTTAGTTCTCATGTGATGAGTAAAATCCGGTTCACTTACTCGTGAGAGGAGGTACTTGGGATGAAACTGGAGATTCCAAGGAGTAATGCTGCTTTTGCTTCTATATAATCTATGAATATGAATATATATATATATACATTCTGCAAGAGTACAGGCTGAAATGCAACAGCAATACCTGGATTAATAAGCGCTGGTCAAAGTTCCAACAAAATCACGTACGTGCACAGAGGCAACTCCTGTTTCAGAGCACTAGGAACCAGAGTAGACATAACAGATAATTTTAATTTTTTTTTTATCACCCCAGATGTACTCAGTAGAGGATTTGAGGCCCAGAGAAGCTAAATGACTTCTCCAAGATGAAACAAGGGGTTGGAGGTGTATCTAGTGTATAAATCCATATGTTATTTGAGCCCTATTCAGTATTCTGCCCATGCTTTCTCTCTCACATGGTAACTCATAAATAGGCTTGGGTGTATACCTCATAATACCATTTATTACACACATACATCTTCTGGTGTATGCAGCCAAGCTCCTTGTGGGATTTGACTTCTGTGTTTAATTGGCAGGCTTGTTTGTGGAGCTAACAGGTGTGTTAGAAGTGAACAGAGAGTGCATTCTCACTTCACAAAATATGTGCTGCAAAGCATGTTATGAGAGACTTAAGCCAGGGAGCAAACACCATCCAGCACCATCCAGTCCCTTGCGATCCCCAGGAGCCCAGTGACAAGCACCATGCCCTCCCAACCAACAGCCCATGGTGCCCTCAGGCTGCCCACACAGGCACTCAAGGAGGGCTGGAGTCATTTGCACCACCTTTTCCCTGCCTCTCACACCTCTTCTGCTCAGTGCTTCATCCCAGGGAACAAGTTAAAGAGCTTTCAGACAGGATTCACTTTGCAGGAAAGAGAAATGGACCAGGAGGAAGAAGTGAGAATTTGGAACAAAGTTGTATCTGCATCATTGGCCAACTGCTGTTCCTGACTCCCTGGCTCTTTCTGGATGGTTTGTGTACCGAGGGCAAGGAGCATTTGATGCTGCCAGTTTGAGCAGACCCACTTAACTCAGAAGATGGAGGTTTGTGGCAGGGATTGGAAGGAAAAGGGCCTTCACCTTTTGATCACTTCCTCCAAATCAGCTTGATACCATTAACTAGTGCAAAAAATCTGGACTGAAGTTGGAGGATCCAAAACTCCTTTAAAGGAAGAGCTGCTCTAAAGCAGCTGAAAAATTCTCTTTTCCTCACCTTTCCAAAGTGATTTTTCTTTGTAAAATTATTACTAAAAAAAAAAAAAAAAAAACAAAACAAAATACACACACACAACATCCCAAATAACAAACCAGAGGCTGAAATTGAAAGACAATCACTCCATTGTTTTTAAATACTGTCCATGGAAAATTTTAGGCCAAAGAAAAATTGACATCTCCAAAATACTCATACGACTGCAACCTTCTCTAACCAGGCCCAGATGGGAGGGATGCCTAAAGGAGGGTATAAAATGAGGCTGGGTAAATTTAAAATTGAGGAGTGCTGCTACTGTTGTTGGGAACTGTCCTACAGCTAAATTTATTTTGCTCTCAGTACGTTTTTCCTGTTTTTCAGCCAAAGTCTTCCCCTTTGTTTCATTGTTAAATGTGCCTGTATCTCTTTGCACCACTCGCCTCCTGGAAGTTTTTTGCCCTCAATACAAAATACTTTTTTTATTATAGAATCATAGAATCACTATGGCTGGAAAGGACCTCTAGGATCATTAAGTCCAACCTTCATCCCAACATTTCCCTAACCACTAGACCACTCTTCTCACAAATTTAATCGTGGCAGTGGGTGAAAAGGATTAGGCTAGGAACATAAAGCTTATCTCATGTATTTTAAGCCTCATCTCTCACTCCTGCTGAGAGGTACTGTCCCATCTGAACAGCAAGGATCCTCAGTCTGACACAGCAGCTTTTCAACAGACCCAGGAGGCAAATGAGCATCTCGTGGAACCTTGGACATCCTATTCCATAGGACAAGATGATATACTCTAAGAGGATTTTACCCTGTGCTGGACCCTAGCCCTTCCTTTTTCCCTTCAAAATAAGCTGCAGGTAACTGGATATGCAGTCTCCTGTTTCCAGGATACAGGCCAAGGTACTTGGAGTTGCTCCAGTTCCTCTGCTGTGATAAACTCAGCTTAGATTAGCCCCTCTGCACACACAACACACAAAGAGAAACTGGATTGTTAAAAGCACAGGAAAAAATAAACACTCATTTTGGAAGGTCCCCTAGTGCTATCCAGGACTCCTTCCCACATTGTGGTGGGTTGGTTGATTTTTAATACACATTCTTCTCTTTGCTGAACCATCCAACTGCCACAAAATTGGCAAGAAGACCCAATTATAAACGTGAAATCATGCTACAAAAAGGTCCAGTAAATGCACACAGGAACCTCTTTGCAATGGTGCCAGACTAGTCACATCATCCCAGATGGCATCACCTCCAACTGCATTAAGGCTGTCCAAAACCATAGCACTGCTCCCAGCTAGGTTACAAGCTCACCAAGGCTCCAGTCAACATCACAGGAGCTGGTATAGATGTCAGGAGGTTTGTTCCACTCAGCAAACTCTCCCCCTTGGACAGAAGCCTGACCACTCTCTTTATCCACCACCACAGCCCCCACCCAGCACTGTTTCTTTTGGGATAGGCACCACTGTCTGTTCCCAGTGCTTACTCACATCAGAAGACACTTTATCCTGGGGAAGGACTCACGCACCACTGTCTGTTCCCAGTGCTTACATCAGAAGACACTTTATCCTGGACTCACAGGACTCAGGCCACCAGGCCACTTTTTCCCAACACTGGATTTCTCAACCTCTTATTTTTTTCTTTCATTCTGACTGAATTAGACACCTGCAGTCATTTTTTTCCCTGCCTTTAGTAACTCACTCTGGTTTCTCCTCCTAAGGTGAGTTGTAGCATAAGTTGGTAAGCCCTGTTAACAGGAACAAAAGCATACTCTGTGATCCTAGAGGGGTGTGGACTTGTAATTTGCTCTGAACACCACTATAGAGAAGCTCTCTCTAGGTGGGTTATGCAAGACTGAGAGATGTTTTCTACAGAAGGATGGTAGATGGCATTTAAAGTTCTTAAAGCCATTAGGATGGTATCAACCCATTGGTCAAATAACCCACGAGTCACCAGGCACCAAAGAGAGGTTGGTCACAGAGGTGGAAGTCTCCTTTCTGAGTTTTGGAAACACCTGCATGAACAGAGTTCCTCAAATGTCTCCATTGGCACACAGAAGCAGTTATTTGCTTTCTAAGAAGAATGCAGTTGGTTTTGGCTCCTCTGTCCTGTCTGCCAAGCAAGGAACCTGATGAGGAGCAAAACCCAGTCAGCCTGGAGCAGCAGTGCCCCAGCCACCAGATGGGCCAGCCCTAGAGCCACTTTTGTCCCTCCCAGCCTGCCCAAAAGTCAGATTCCAAAGTCTGTATACACAGAAAAAGTCAGGGAAGGTACCTCAGTGTAGCAAAGCTGTTCTGGATGCTTTTACTTTCTCTGTGAAGCCCTAAGGGTGTTGGTAGCCCAAGGATTTCTTCAGCAAATCAACCCTTTTATGGGAAAGTCTAGACTTCCTAATGACCTTGGAAAAACAGCCAAATCCTCTTCCACCCAGCCAACACCGCCTCCAGGCTGTGTCTCTGTCCCACTGCCTGGGGAGCCCTTCTCCTCCCACTGCTTCCACCTTCTGCAGCTGCCTTTGGTCTTCACTGCAGCAAACCACTGGCTTCGTAGACCTTCCCTCCCCTGATATTCCTCACCTCAGCAGCTAGCAGCCCCTTCCACATCTTCATCACCAAACTTCCACCCTTAGAGGTACCATACTTCACTCTGCTGATCAAATAGCTATTTTTTTCCCCCCCCTCTTAAAAAGAAAAAAAAGAAATTCAAGTAACATCCATTTCCTGACTCTTTTCTACAACCACCTCTTAATATTTCTCCTTTGCCAGTGTCAGCTGCACAGCCAGCCCAGCTTCCACTGCTGCTTTCCTCTTCACGCAGGGCTCAGCCAGAAACACCCACCACTCCCTCCAGGGGTTTCATTCCCATTTCAGCTCCTTAGCAGCACACTAGACCCATTTCCCAGTGCCAGCAGGAAAACAAAAGCAGCTAGAATGCAAATAACCCCTTTGCAACCTTCACATCACCGCTCTTGACTTTGCCTTCCCTATCCACAGGCTCCTGGCACCAACCACACAGAGCAGAGAAGGTGTTGTGGATGCTCCCTTTGCACATACACCCCATGAGGACATGCTCCTGTAAACTCCTCTGCACCAAGTGGTCGTGACACCCACTTTTGAAGGAAGGAGGAAGCCCTCCCACACCTCCTGGCTGCAAAGCTATTAGCCACCACACACACAGACCCCCTCTCTCCACCTTTACACCTGCTGAATGGCTCAGTTCAGACCAGGAACTCAGTGTTTGGCTTCAGCATTATTTAATGAAAGGAGAGCAACTTTCCCTGGCTCCTCTGGTGCTGACGCAGAGCTCTCTTGCATTCTGGTCCCTAATGAAGGCCACATGAAGCCCAGAAGGGTGTCTGAACACACCACAGTGCTCTCTTTTCACGATGGGCTAACCAGAAAAAAAAACCCCAACCTGAGTCTTTCTTGCTCACAGAGACACTTGGCCATCAGGCTAAGGAAATTAAAGCAAATAGAGTCAGTCTGTCAACTGGAATGCTCTGCCTGCTGCCTGCTCTGGCTGTTACTTTACATGGGTCTTAAATTAAATGTCAAATAGTGTTTGGCACAAGAGCCTTGTGGCTGCCCTTAGAGAAAATCTGACACCTTCACTAACTGTTTCCCACTGCTCTCTACTGCTTGGCCAGGGGTAAGGGAAGCACAGACTGTCTCACAGCTCCTTGTTTTTTTTCCTCTAGGTTTTTTTCTTTCCACAAAGAATGCAAGAAAACAGAGAAATTTCTTGTATTTAATCAAAGGGACTGCAAGGGGTGCAGTGATTAGTAGCATCAGGCTCAGTTTGGGGCAGCTTGTTGGGTTTGGCTTCCTGACAATTCCACCCCCCCCCTCCCAAGCTGACATGACAGATGTTCAGCAACACTCTCTCATCTCTGCCCACTCCAGTTTCAGTCCTCCTGACTCTGAGCTTTCACAGCTTTTAGCAGAACAAAAGTGTAATAACACTACTACATAAGATCATCCTGCCACCTTGCAGTGCCAATACACCTGTGCCAGAAACTTAACCATGACCTGGCTGTTCCTTCCAGCTGCACCCCCAGAAGGTAAACCATGATAAACCACACACCACATGCTAAAGACCTCCCCATGAACTGGCATTCCCCACTAACACTGGGTTAAGAACAGGGCTGCCACTCACATTCCCCTGAGCTGGGCTTCGAGACAACAATCAGGTTATTATAGCTGAACAGCAATGACAACTGAGCCACAGCAACTCTCCATGAGCACACTTGGAGCCAAAGGGAAATGGAAATGGGGCTGCACTCAGCTGAGACCACCCAGGCTGCCTGCACCATGCCAGTCTTCATGCAGAGGTGAGCCTGTGCCTCTGTCCTTAGCTTTTGCTGTTCTCAGACTCAGACACCAACCCAAGCAAACCTGTTGACCTTCAGAGACAGAGTATATTCCCTCTCTCCCATCAGGAATCATTGAGGAACGCTGAGACCACACAGGCTGCCTGCACCATGCCAGTCTTCATGCAGAGGTGAGCCTGTGCCTCTGTCTTAGCTCTTACTGTTCTCAGACTCAAACACCAATCCAAGCAAACCTGTTGACCTTCAGTGACAGAGTATTCCCTCTCTCCCATCAGGAATCGTTGAGGAACAGAAAGCATTTAGCAGGACTAAATATGAGTACCTGCCCCAGCACCAGGCACCTGTACCCCAGGATGGGCAGCCCTTCTGCCAGAGGAGAAGGTGAGAAATGAGGTGGTTGCTTCCCCAGGCAGCTCTGGGAGAGCTTGGGTTTCCTTCCACCCCTGGGGCAATAAAGCTCTCTCTTGGTAGTGTTTCTTTTGAAGCATTTGAGCCAGCTCAGAAAGGAGAGTGTAAGAAAGAAGAAATTGTCCACATGGCCCCCAGGGACTGCAGTTCATGGAAACAGAGCACTTGCTGAGAAAGGGTAAAAGCAAAACTGAGTTATCATATATCTGGAGACCAGAACACACCACTGAGCTGATCTTGCTGCCTCATGTTTGCCTCTTACACCAGAAACATGTTTTTCTTCCAGGTCTAGAAGTTACCAGCCAGAGATTAAACACCATGGAAATAATCAACTGCTAGTGGCCATAGATTATGTAAGTATTTTTTTCAACTCAGCTGAGGACTGAGCACACTCTTCCTCACACACACACACCTTGAATCCAGCCTGGGTCACACACACACACACATCATTCTCCACTTCATCTCCTTACTCCTTGCAAAAGGTTCCTGGCAGCATCAGTGAGGGCTTCAGCTCTGACACTGTGCTCTGGGAAGTTCACACTGAGCTTGGAGTGCTGCTCTGAGGGCTGTGAGAAGATGAGCCTTTCCCATGGACTTATTACTATCCCATGTCTGCACCCAGCTGGAGCCCAGAGCTGCAGAGAGGAAAAACAGGAACCAATATATTTATTGTTTTAACCCTTCACCTCCCAAGGGAGGGAGGGGGGGAAAAAAAAAAAGGAATTGCCTGTGGTTTGAGGTGAACTTTGGGCAAAGGATAAAGGGATGTGAAGGGGGGGCACTGAGAGGAAAATATGAGGGAACAAAACCAGATATTTTCTACAGTATTGTAATAAAACTGTACTACTTGGAGTCCTACATTGGTCACACAGGCTGACAAGACCCACACAGGGATGGCAGTCCTAGATCTGTCCTGAATTTGTCCCTGCCTCTGTGGAAGTAGGAAAGATTGTTAGCGATGGGGAATATAAGGAGCATCTCCTCATTCAAGGAAACTCATTCATCAAAACAAGAACTCCACAGAATGCTTGTGACAGTGACACTCAGGAGCTCAAGGGCTGTGTGAAACGGATGGTCCCCAAAGGCATAGGCATAAGAAAGTGGCTCCAAACTCTGCACTCAGCTGCAGCCCCGACACACTGTAGAGAGAGGGAGTCTGAGTGCTGGAACCAAGCAGCAGCACAGCTCTGTAGTGATAGCTGCTTTCATCTGAGCATCTGAGCTGATATTCACAGTTAAGTACTACCCTCCACATCGTAAAACTGATGCCAAAAAGCTAAATGACAACATCCAAAGGTTCCTCAACAAGTTCTTGGAGCTGAAGAGGAAGCACAGACCGATAGTCACCTACCAACACTTCCCTGCCAAGTGGCTCAAACCCCACAGCTTCTGCTCAGCAGTTTTTTGTTGTAGTGGAGAGATAGCACAAGCATCTTCAAGTACCACAGTGCTGGCTGGCAGCACAGTAGAAAATAAATATTTTCTTCTTCCTTCTTATATTTTCCTCCCTCAAGCAGCATGTTGCTCTCTGATGGCTCAGGCAGAGCAGGAAAGGCTCTCAGTACTTCCTATGCCAAAGGGAAGAAGCCTAGTGGGATAAAAGAGTTGCTCAATCTTTTTCTCATACTTACCTCTCCCACTGTATTTTCCAGCACATAACTGCATGTTCTGAATGAACTCCTGAACTGCTGCAAGACTAATTTCCTACACGCCACTGAGGCCTCCCAGGGCTTAAAAGAAAAAGGTCTTCAAAAATGATCCAAAATAGCGAAGGGGAACTCCCATCAAATGCACTACACTTATTTGCAAACTGCTGGGCAGTTCAAATGCTGCCAGAGTGCAGTGGGGACTGAAGTGTGCCACGAGCCATACCCATTATGTTCAGTCTCAGTGTGGACCCAGAC
The DNA here is from genome assembly GCF_000691845.1 of Merops nubicus. Classification (NCBI taxonomy): domain Eukaryota; kingdom Metazoa; phylum Chordata; class Aves; order Coraciiformes; family Meropidae; genus Merops; species Merops nubicus. The sequence goes on along the minus strand of NW_008596726.1, from coordinate 67,136 downwards.
TGTGGGACTGCACAGCCCATGTGCCCCCTCGCCCCTTTCCCCCCAGCACCACCCACCTAAGTGACTCCTCTTTGGGAAAGAGCAAGTTCATCAAGAACAGGTTTAGAGGGTGTGCAACACAGGGGGTGATCTGCATAACCTGCCCCTCCACATCCTCCTAACTGCATTCTCCTCGTTAGTGGGAAAGATTATCTTTGGGTTGTGATGATGACAGGCACTGTCAAACTTGTTTTTTTGCTCCACAGAGTCAGCTACCATCAGGAATGCAATGCAGGGGCAGGAAAGAGCACTCCAGCAGCACCTCCTGCTCCACGGATCCTCTGAACCACACAGCAATTTAAATATCACATTTCCACGACAGCAGCGACTGGTATGGCACAGGCAGAGGGTCACCACTGGAATGGGAGTGTGGGCAGAGGAAAGTTTGAAAAGGAAAAAAAAACCAAAAAGCCTCTTCCTCCAGCAACACCGTATCTGATAGAAAAGAAACACAGGAAGAAGGATGCCAGCTGTTTTGATAGCTGTTCTCAGTTTAATGTTTCTTCCAAGGTAAATATACTCTCCTAAAAGAACAAGATTATAATAAGGTCTGTGAAAATTTGCCTCTCAAAGCACTAGAAAACCTAAGGTACTTCTTCCTGCAGCCAAGAAAGGCAGGCAAAGATAGAAAATGCTGCTTCAGGGCTACAATATATTAAGACCTGACAGGAGAAGAGACATCCCACACAGGCAGGGAAGAGTCCTTGCAAGAAGAGCCAACAACAATTACTGAGGTGATGTCTCAGTCTGTAAGACGGAGGACTGGAGAACAGCTTGGAGAGGGAGCTCACTTGTATCTTGCAAGCAAGAACTCTCCCTTGGTCGTGTTTCAGTGTGCTCTGTGGGACAGGTTGGCAACCCTGAGCTGGAGCAGGCTGGAAAAGGTTCACCAGCATTTACACAGCCTTGCCCATTGGCACTGGCCAGCCAAGAGCCCGGCCACAGGGACTGAAGGCATTTATTGCTGTGCAGGGCCAGCCCTTGAACACTGCAACAACAGACAAGCTCAGCATCCAAATCTTCTCCTAGCACTTATGGGCAGCAAAGGATTTAACTGGAAAATGCTAATCCCTTTTAATAAGATGACCTTTTTGGTCTGTACTTTACTAGTTTTAATGAGCCCACCTGCAAGGGTTGATTGATTTCCTCGCCCGGTGTTCTCAGACTCCCATTTATTATAATTAAGTTGTTAGTTAACGAAGCTTGCCTTGCTCACCATCTCTGGGACCTCAGTTTGTTACTGGTAGACTCTCCCATGCATCTCCCCCAACATTCCCCATCTAGAAATTAATGAGAGATTGGCAATGCTGCCTCTCTCCTCCCCCCGCCCGGCGTCCCTGCACTGGTTGCTTTGGCAGGAGAGGGGCATGAGGGAATGGAAAGGCAGGAGAGAAGGAGGGGTTTCTGTGTGAAAGCAAAGTGCCTGACTCACAAAACCACTTGGAGCAGAGCGAGCACAGCCAGGGCAGCCTTCCAGAGCCCTTGCAGTGCCCGCCCTCGGGGCACCCGGGGGCACAGAGCTGAGTGGATGGTGACGATGAGCAGAGTCTGGGCAGATCACTAGGCAGTGGAGAAGGGAGGGATGGAGAGGCATGCTTTGATTTACTTAATAAAACAGCTCTTTCCCCCTACCCTTGTCCTTAGAATAATGAGGCATTGTGCTCTTAGTGCAGTAAAGGGACTGCACTTGTACGATTACATCACACCCCCGTGCAGTCAGGGATGAAGAATCAGCTCAAGAAGAGCCAACAACAATTGCTGAGGTGATGTCTGCAAAACACAGACCTGGAGAAGATATTGGGCAGAGATCACCCGTGTTTTGTGAGCTCCACTGGAGGCCAAGGGATGGGTAATTCAAGCCTGCTTATGCTTCATTGGACTCCAGGGATACGATCCCAGATCTTCTATCAGGGATATCTCAACCTCAATTCCACTTTGAGCTACAACTGTGTTACCCATGGAGCCACAGAACTTGATTTCCCCACCAGCACAATGTTTCTTCATGGAGGCAAGAGGTGCATAAGCTTATCACAGCTGGGCTCAGCCTGGACAGACCTTGCTATCAAGGGTATGGGACATCCAGATGCTTCTTTGGGCATACACTGTATTTTTTCTGGTCTGTTTGAGGTATCCCTACAATAGCAATCTGTAATTAGAGATGCATCTTAGGAATTACAGCAAGCAAACAAGATTTTATTTATGTAATAATAACCTTATTGACACAGATTTAAGCATCTTTTAATGAGACTATTCTGTCATTTTCTTTCTCTCTTCCCTTCTCCCTTAGAGATGGGGGTGGAGTACCTGGTCCAAATTATCTTCCTTTCAGTTCCATCAGTCTGGGACTTGCTCAGCAGTAGTAAATAGTGAAAGCTTCCCTCCTGCAAACCATCCAGCCATCTTACTGCTTTTAGCTGCATCAGAGAAAAGCCTCTACACACACATCCTTTCAAGCACTTGATTAACTCTTCAGTATGGCCTCACTACCACCAAAACCAACCAACAAAACAAAATGCCCACATACCCATAGGTCTCAGTGAAAGATAGTTGTACATTAAGGCTACAGCCTTTTTTTTTCAGATATTTATCCATCTTCCAACCTGGTCAGGTGTAAGCCAGCTCCAAAAGAGAAGTTGTTTAACTGGATTATTTAGTGCTCTCTGCAAACTAAGTTCTGCTCAAGCTAACTGTGGCCACACAGTATTGGGTCAGGTCAGCCCCCAGCAGATCAGTTTGGACCATGGGTTGAGGAAGCACTTGCCAGGATAGGCTGGAGAAACCCTCTGAGCACACTTTGAAAGCAGATTAAGCCAAGCCATGGAAGAGCTTGCACAGTTCACCCCAGGAGAGTCTGTTGGGAAAGGAGAACAGAGTACACACGAAGTGTGTGCTAATCTATCACACAGAGGCCAGACCAAAGAGTACTCTATAAAATACCTGATGGAATAATTTCTAGGGAATGGCCTGCAGAGGTGAGGAGCTCAAGAAAAAGAGCTCAGGCTGAAGTCCCTCAGCATGTTGTTGGTTTGGACATCCTCCTCTGAATGAAACAGTCACGATCTTAATCCCCTCTCTCTTCTACAATCTAGCCATGGGGCTACACAACCCTTTTCTCTGACCCTAACCAAGGTAATATTTTAATGAGACTCTCCCAGCCACGATTAAGTCTGCAGACATGTTTATGCTCCCTTCATGAAGAGATGGAAATGATGGGAATGAGTCATGACAGGTGATGGAATGATTCAGCCATCCAGCCACCCGCTTTCCATGAACTGTATCACTTCTGACTGCAATAAATTGCCCATAGAAAAATAATGGGCTGTTAAATTCCAGGGCATCTCTCAAAGTCAGGGACTCATATTTCTAGGATCATATTTTCAATAAGCAGGTTAAAAACATTCAAAAAATTGAAAAATAAATGCTCTCCTGCACACTGAATCCCAATGCAAAGACTAGTAGAGCTATTTAACTGATGAGATTTTAGCTTTATGGACTCCCCAGTCAGTCCAGCTCAGAGCAGGCAAAGAAACAGAGACCCACAGGAACGTGTCGCCTGTGAAAGTGGACAGGCAAAGTTCATAATCAGACTTAACTATCACATGTGTTAATGGCTGGAAAAGCTATAATTACGAGTTCATTTCTGTGCTTTATGAGATGTATTTACATGTTAATGACTAGGACAAGTGCAGGAATCAGTCTGGAAATGAAATCCTTTCTGCAGAGAGGTACAACCAGGCTGACAATGTGCTAAGGACAAAGTCATCAGCGAGAAGTGTTTTATGGTCAATTATGTGATGAATATTCCAAATTTCAGTAGCTTTTATAGATGTCTCTTCTGATTCAAGACAAGATTGTGTGAGCATGCTATAAAAAAGCTGTCACAAGTAATTAAATTTATCCTGACTGGTGACAGAATGACTGCAAATGACTGAGTCTAGGGAAGGAACTGTCCCAACCTTTTTTGGAGTCAAAGAGGACTCATGCATTTGCAGGGGCTTAGGAAAACCTCTGTGGTGTTTATGAATGGGAAAAGAAAATCCAGAAAGTAATCCCCTAAAAACCACAATGAGTGGTGGTTCAAAATCGTCTTGCACCATATTTGAGGTATATTTTTCAAGCCTTTTGTAATGATGTCCCAGCCAAATTGTAACCTTGCTGTGGCCGTCTGTTTCCTAACTCAGATCAACTCCTCCTTTTCCTGCCAGGAAAATCCATCAAATACTGTTGCTGTATTTCTTTCAACAGCAAGTCCTACCCAAAAAAGAGCAGCAGAAAAGATCATGATGCACCTTGGTGCCTCCTTCAACTGGCTTCAGCATGTCTCACTTCCCAAGTGCAAAGTTTCACTGAGGATATGTCTGAGCAACATGTCTCACAGTTCCTTAAAATCTTTCCACTTATCTCAGGGCAGAGTTTAGCCTTTGCAGTTATTTCTTTCAGAGAAAACCTCTCATTTTAGTGCTGGCTTTCACTTGAAGTCAACACATCCATCTAGCCACTGTCCCCACCACAGTTATCATTCAGTCTAATTCAGCAGCAGAGCTTTTCTGCTGACCCCAGCACTGGAAGCAAAGGCAGACTATCTGTAGCAATGCTTTATTTCCATTCTGTAGCACAGGTCCTGCTGTAAGCCTGAACCATCCTCTCTTATAAAATATTTTCAAAGCACCCTTGAAATCCTTTTCATCTTCCCCTGTTCAGAAATGAAGTCCATGCTGTCTTTCCCTGACTATCTGAAAAGCATCCTCACCGAGAGAGTTCGTGTTAGTCTCCCACAACACATGTAACTGAATTATGCTTTCAGAAAGTTGCTGTATTGATCTCACCACTGATAAAAGAAAGCATGTTTAAAGGCATTTTTTACTGCTGACATGACTGCACAATAAGCAGGATAGAATAAAAACCATGTTCTTCCCTGCTAGCAGACAAAGGGAATCCCTTGACTACTCCCACAATGGAGAAAAGCAGATACTAATGTAAAACCAATGCATTAATCATGTTTAAGTAAACAGAGACTTTGCTGTTGTGGTGGCCACATGTCATTTGTAATATAGACTCTCTGGTCTGGTTAAATGAAAACTAAATTGGGTTAAACAGGCAACTCTGCTTTCTGCTTTCAGGCAGATCCAGTGGGGGGGAATTGAGTTCAAGGTAGTTGTTTATTTTTCCAGCCTAGCTGAAGTTAGTTTAAGCATTTGATTTTACATGTAGTTGTGTATATTAATGATGGACAATGCTGATGGAAATGTAGGGTGGAACTGACCAACAAAATAAGCATGGAGAGAGAAGGGGTGGATCAGATCCCATCCCAGGAAGTTCTACGACAGGATGGGATTTCCCTTGTGCAAAATAGACTTTGTGGTTAGCTGCCTAAACCATACAGTGTCCTTCATCAGTGCTTTTAAATTCCCCCAGCACCTTGAACTGCCCAATAACCACCCCAACTCTGACAGATCAGACCAACCCAGTATCTCAATCGAATCCAAAACCAAGGGGTTTCTTTGCCCACAGATACATTCATCCTTCCCTCCTCCAGTCGTTCCTCAATGGCCTCCATACCCAAGGCACCCAGCAGAAGAGCAGATTCCAGATCACACTCAATGCCTTGACTCAGAGACACAAGATGTCCCACCCGTCTGTCCAGCTTCCCACACCAGCTTCCAGGCTTAGAGTCAGGGTGCCACACACACTCTGCTCTCTCTATTTTCCAGCCCTGGAACAACGCCAAGGACTCCAGCCTACTGAGGTTAGGGACACTTTTCCCTTCCCTTGAAGGACTCTCCCAGTCTCAGCAGTGGAGCTGGGAAAAGAAGCCAAGTTGGAGAGATGCTGACCAACACACGACCTTCTCTTCTTCCAAAATCAACTACCAGTCCTTCAAAGATTCACCCACATCTCACTTCTCTTTCACCATTACTCCATTTTCTCCCTGTTCTCCTCCACATCAATACTGTCACTTAAGAGCTGATAATCTTTTCTTTCAAAGCCTAAAGAATTCCAGATAAAGATGCTTACTTCTCTATAAAAAAATTGGGACCTGTAGAAGAGAGACTTTTATTAGAGCAGGGAATTAAGCTATTAATAGTCTGACAGATTCTCTTTCACTTGCAAGTATCTGCCTTTTTCTCTGTTTTGACACCAGCATCACCTTCAGCTGAGAAGGTAAAATGTTACTTTTCTAATTAGGAATTAATTTGTGGGTACTGTGCTGTGGTGTAAGTGATTATAGATAACAGCAGAGAATGATGAATCAGGAACCCACACTTTTAACAGATGGACAGATGAAAAAAACCTTCCTCCACAACCTGGAGGACTTTGTCCTCACACATACTGGTCTTGATTATTTCTGCTGTAATGAAAGGAAACCACAATGCCCAACCAGCACAGTGGTTTAGCTAATGAAATAGTTTGGGGCTTCAAAACAGGTTGAGTCAAACAACAATCATCATATAAACAAACAAACCTCTTGGGAGAAAAAAAAAAAAACAACAAAATGTATCCTAGTTTTGGCATCATTGATAGATAATTTCAGCCTCTCTGATTTTTCACTCTAAATTGCAGGTTTCTAGCTATTTTTTTCCCCCCCTTTTCATGCACATTCAGTTTAAAATGAGCTGCAATGCTTCTATCAAGCCTTTTTTCAGCTCCTCCTCACTTCCCTGCCTGCTCTTCCCCTCCTATTCCTACCCTGCTAGCATCACCCTGGGAAAGAAGCTCTGATATCAGGCTGAGAGAAAGTCAATAGCTGACAGCAAGGAAATAATCTGAGCCATCGATCCTCACTTCAGGCTTCAGCTTCAATACAAACCAAAGGGGAGACACATGCTGATAAACACACACACAAAAGGGAGTGAATATATTAACCCCTGGCGTGCTGCAAAGACTAGGAATTGCTAATGCCATTAATGAGCACGAGGAACACTGAAAAAGACACAGCCAGAGAATGAAGAACTTGCAGTTTAAGTCATGAAAAATAGATTTCAAGAGGTAGAGTCAGAGAACACAACGCTCATCTATAAGGATCAGAGTTTCTGCTCCAATGTCTAAATTCCCACAGCAATGCATAGGATATAAGAATGAAGTGTCTAAAGACTCTCAGAACTGGCTCATTTCACACCTGCCGAAGAGCAACAGTGACAAAAAGTCAGTTTTGACCCATACTCAGCTCCTGAACTGAGCTATAAATCTAAGTTCCTTACCAAAAACGTTCAAAAGAGGAAAGTTCAGCTCTGGGATAGGATGTTGGTTGCACATTTACTCTGGCCAAGGATGCCCTAATCCTGGGTAACAGATTTTATTTTTTTTTCCTAGAAAACAGCTACATCACCCAAGATGATGTGACTCTTTTTTAAAGATATGCTTCATTCTATCAACAAATTCATCTTTTACAACCCTATTTTGCAGGGTTGTGTCTAACCCACTAGTTGGGCCTCTAATTTACAGAAATCTCATTTCTCTATCAAATATTAATCTAGAATTTCAGCAGGCCAGCAGAAGCTGGACACCTGTATTGAGGCTATTGACTATAAGAAGTATTCTTCATAATTAATTCACAGAGCTCCTGACAATTAAAAGTCTCAAGGACATATTATGGTCAGGCAATAAAGATGAGTAGATTTGAGGGGTTTTTTTACAAGAGTAAGCCAATATTGTCAAGGTAACACTCCACTTAGATACAACCACATTTACCATGCAATAATATATAATTATTGAGATGAAATAAAGCAATCTGAAATCACACCCATCATCCTAACACACATTTCCCAACTATTAGGCACTAATTAAAAAAAACCAAACAAAATAGTGAAGGACATGTTCTATTCATTCTTTAAAAGTTTTTCTTCATATAAGATATCAATCCAAATATTTTTAAAAGCATGCACAAGATGGGATAGCTTGAATGTCAGCTATAATTTATTATCACTTATATTTAATACATAAAAATAGTTGCATTTTAACTGGTACACAAAACTGCGAATGATTCTTCATACCAATTATTAACTCTAACAGTTTAATTTAAAAAATATGTCATGAAGCTATTCCTGAAGTTGAATCTTCTGTTAATTTGGACCATGACTGCAAAGCATACATTAAATTAATCAGCTAGGGATACATCTGGAAAAGCCCAGGGATTTAACTAAACAGTTGTGATACATGTTAAGTCTTTGTAAAAACAAAAAAAAAACAAGAAAAAGCCCAACCCTCCTGCAAGACTCCCTAATTTTTCCTGCTTCAGACTGTGGTAAAAAGGAAGGAGCAGCACCCTTTGTTTCTGCAACAGTATTTACATCAGAAGTCATCTCCATTCTGACTGCAGTTCAGGGAGAATTGTGTTTTGGGTGAATATTTTGCCCTTGAAAGGGAGGCTGCTGGCAGGGTGGTAAGGAGCCACACAGCCCAAGCAGCAACACAAAATCCTTCAGAGCTTTTCCAAAGTTCCAGGGATGTAAGCATGCAAAATAAAGCAGTCGAAGGATGCTCTCATCGCTCAGCACCAAGTCAAGGCCCTTTCAGGTCCCTTCCCAATGAGGAAGCTCAGGATCAAGCCCTGCACTGAGCATCACGATCAGCCATAGCTGCGCTGCTCTTTTCCCTCCTCAGTCCCACGTTCCCCCCTCCCAGACAGTCTCCAGTGCCTGCACCATTCCAGATAAACCTGACCACAGGCCTAGCCCTTTCTCTTGGAACAGAGATTCAATTAAATCCCACTTTCCAAAATGATCTGTGCACGCATCTGTGTGCAACCACCTCACCTGTGCTACAAATAACACCTGAAATGGAAAAAGATCATGAGTGATATTCTTGGCAGCGTTAATCACACCACTTTATTGACATCAACTTGTATTATACTGATCTACACCATCTGGTCCCAAATCTAATTTGCTTTTCACTGTCTACTTGCCAGGGGTTTACTTTCAATATTTTCCTGGGCTGGTGGAATGAGAAAAGGCTGCTCTGCTTCATTTTTAATTTGTAATCCGGCTGCCTCCTGTCAGCTCCACTTCTGCAAGTCCTGCCTAGCATAAAGTTGCTCCATTTCTGATGCAATCAAGGCTTATTTTTCCCAGTTAAAAAACCCCACGCAACATCAGAAGGAAGTAACTCTACATTTTCACAGACCAGACCTTCATATTAGGTTTGAGAGAAAAGGAAATCATCCCAAAGGTCTAGCATAAGACACGATTTCCATCCTCCTGCCCTTGGCAGCTGCAGGTTGTGGTGCTGGCTTCTGTGTGCAAGACAGATGCTATCTGATGTGACCCTGGATACCACTAATGTCATCTGTGGGTTGAACCTTATGGAACAGGTCAGATATCCAGGCATCTGGGATCCATTTCTGAATCACTGCCCCACGAATCCACCTCTGAAATGGTCTCTAGCATCAGGGGTCTATGCACAGTTCCCTGTCTGTTCATCTTCCAGTGTTATTTCAAATCTATGAGGTCAGTACTAGTTACTGGACTCCCCAAATTAATGCCTGACAGTTTATCAGCCCAGAGGAAATTCCATCCATTTTCTGTTGAACTGAACAGTTTAGAAAATGGTTCTGGTGAAATATTCATGTTCCTTGCAGGTAAAGTGGCAGGATTAAGTCCTGAAGAGATAGCAAGATAGCTAAAAATATTAAAAACTTTCAGCATTTCTTTACCAAAAACCACCTACACCCCCTATAAACACATTTTATAATTGTAAGAACTACAAATAAGTAGACCTGTTTTTCCAGGCTAACTCCATCTCCTTGTGAACCTCCATCTCCTTTTGGCTATAGCTCTATGAGATGACAAGATTATGACCCTCAGTGCATTCCAACTCTCCTTCTGTAGGATATTATTAGCCCCTTTGTTAGCTGAGACTCTCCTGTCAAAATGAGCTCATCGAATTTAAACCAACTGGATCATCTTTATGAAAATGAGTTAAAAAAATCACAGGAGCAACCCCATGAGGAGCTCTACAGCAAGAAGCTGGGGACAACAACCTCTTTAGCTCACAAGACACCAGCAGAAGAACAAATGTAGAAAACAAAAAAAATCACAGGAGCAACCCCATGAGGAGCTCTACAGCAAGAAGCTGGGAAGAAGCTGGGCTTTAGCTCACAAGACACCAGCAGAAGAACAAATGTAGAAAACAGGGAGTTTTGTGAGGGTTTTAGAGCATGATTCATCTCCTAATTACAAGACTCACCTCCCAGTTCCAGCCTTCTGCTTGCATAGGGTTGTTTCCATTTCACCACAGCCTACCAAGCCAACCTCTGCCCCTCACCACTCTATCCTCCCAGCAAGACCCCCTCTAAGGGAATAAAAGAGCCAGCCTCTGAACCCTAGGCATTCCCTGCAGTCCTGGCAATACTGTTTTAATGGCAAGTGCTTGAGCTGGGCGTGTAGGTGCTTCCCAAGGATTAAGATGTCAGGATGAGTACTCTAGGTCACACATTCAATTCTAACCTCTGTACTGTTTCCCTGTGGTGTATTGATCCTGGACACTGTTGCAGGCAGGGAGATTGAAGGCACGACTTGGGCTTTTCCCAGCGTGTTGAACAGGCAGAGCTATCTTCACATTTTGCCTTTAAAAGTGGAGCACAACAACTCAAGGCTCGTTTCCTGACTCTTGGCAATTAATGATGGGGCTGGCCAACGTGCAGTTCATCTTAGCAGTACGTGGAGGGCTTGAAATGGGACAGGAAGGTGGGTAGGTGGGCTAGACAAGGTCTGAATGAACTATCAGAGTAAAAATAGACTGTAAGTCTCACACTCAGTGTGCTGAGGTGATGTCGTGCAGGCAAGTCAAGCCATAAACAACCTCCTTTGAAGGCAAATGAAAGCAGGAGATTAAACTGGAAATGCTGTCTGAAGATGATCCTTTCTCTCCAAAAGAACATTTATAAACTACCTAGCTCAGGCATCTAGGCACAACAGGATGAATAGGCTCCTTGGTCTGTACCCCACCTGCTCAGTAAGTAATATCACTTTTAACCTAACACTACTTCTGTGGAACATGAAAGACTGAATGATCATATCCTACAGTAATAGAACCTGATAAGTGGGATCATTGACTTTAGTTTGCCTTCAACTCAATTATTCATGCCCCAGCTAGAACAGTTTTTCTAATCTTTGGACCATCTACTAACTGAGCATTACCCAATAAACTCTGATCCTATTACACAGTCCCTCAGGGAAATTCATTTCTGACAACATTTTAGAACCATCTATGTATTGCTCTTAGCTTCTAAGTTTGGAGATCAAACTGAAGCCTTTCCAAGACTACTGGATATATGCTGCTGGGATTTGGGGTGAAGACTTAAGGGTTGAAGAGAGAAGCAGGTCAAAAATCCCTTGTCAGAAAGGGAAAGGAAACAATTCCAGAGAAATCAAAACCCAACACTGAATAGAAATTAAGTGAAACTGGCCTACTCCTTCTTTCTTGGCCCAGCTGAATCAAGTGTGCCCTGAACAAGCATATAGCAACAGTTGTGTATAGGAAACCACGTTAAAATTCAGCTCTCCTGAATAATTAGCAGCCTGGTAATTATCACTTCCATTCATCAAGCTACTTAAACAGCTGAGCAATCCCATTAACCTCCCTAGGACTATACAGAAGATTGACATTAGGTAGAAGTGTTTGGCTAGACCTTGTTGAAAAGTGAGGGGTTTGCAACTAAGAAAAAGTCTGCAGGTTATCTATCCATCTTCCCAGGCTCTCAGCCTCATTATGGGCACCCAGGTATCTCTGTGCTAGACCATTGCCCTTCTAGTCAAGGAGAATAGATGTCCCTCTGCATCCAAGTGAGGAGCAAAAAGTGGCTGAAGGAAAAATGTGTGGCTGAAAAGATCTCAGCTACTCAAGAGTTTTATCCAGCAGCAAGGAAGATCGATGGTCTTTCCATCCCTCTCCCAGAGGCAAGATTTCACTTTTAGATTAAAAACTTCAACACTCACTCGCTGTATATGAACAGCAAGTTTCTCCTGTGGCTAAAATTGATAGGATGCCATATGTTGTAAAAGGTTAACACCAGCACTATTGTAATCCTTGGCCACAACTTTCATTTCCTTAATTTGCTGACACAGAGTAATGTGGGGCTGTGCTGGATGACAGAATACAAAACAATTCAAGTTACAAATTTTCTCTGAATGTCTAAGCTGACCTTTCAAGCTTTCAATAAAAACTATAATTTAAAAGGGGGGGGGGGGGAAATTGTTAACATGGAAATGGAGTTACAGAAACAGAACCAAATCCATTCCTTGGACTTGATATCTGCTCATGTTTGATGTCAGCTATATAATTCTACATCACAGTTTGAATGAAAAAAAAATGTTGCTCCATGCTAAAAGCAGGCCACATATAAATGGTTTATTAACTGGAATGGGATCTACAGGGCTCAAGTGTTTGAGGATAAGCACAATCATAGCACTGTGTTCATGATCTGAGTATCTTCCTCCTCTCACACAAGCCTGTTTTCTCATTTAAGGCTGTTTTGCATTACTCTGGGGGCACAAAAAGAGCTTTGAGGACCATTTTTATTGACATCTAACTTAGGATGTATGCATTGCTAGAGAGGTGAGATGTGGCTTTTGTGTACATGACAACCTGGAGGAGCTGCCAGCATGAATGAGAAGTGCTCCCTCCATTCCCACAACCCATCTTCACAAAAGCAGAGCAGCACAACTTTCCAAACTAGGGATTAAATATGCCACACAAGAGGTAAGTATGGCTCTCCAGGCACAAGTGGTGTTCCCCAGGGCTCAGTATTGGGGCCAGTTCAGTTTAATATCTTTATCAATGATCTGCACGAGGGGGTCAAGTGCACCCTCACTAGGTTTGCAAGCAACACCAAGTTGGGCAGGAGTGTTGACCTGCTTCAGGGTACAAAGGCTCTGCACAGAGGGACCTGGACAGACTGGATTGATGGGCTCAGACCAATGGTATGAGGTTCAACAAGGCCAAGTGCTGGCTCCTGGACTTGGGTCACAGCAACCCCATGCAACACTCCAGGCTTGGGCAAGAGTGGCTGGAATACTGTCTGGGATAAAAAGGACCTGGGGGTGTTGGTCAGCAGTCAGATGAATATGAACCAACATGTGCCCAGGTTGACAAGACCAACGGCTGGAATACTGTCTGGGATAAAAAGGACCTGGGGGTGTTGGTCAGCAGTCAGATGAATATGAACATGTGCCCAGGTGGACAAGAAGACCAACAGCATCCTGGCTTGATCAGAAATAGCCTGGCCAACAAGTCTAGGGCAGTGATTGTCCCCTGTACTCAGCACTGGAGAAGCTGCACCTTGAAGGCCATGTTCAGTTTTCCTGGCCAACAAGTCTAGGGCAGTGATTGTCCCCTGTACTCAGCACTGGGGAAGCTGCACCTTGAAGACCAGTTTTGGGCCCCTTGATCTGCACAATTGCCATGACAAGTTTTGCTGCTGTTCTCCAGCAAGAACAAAACTAGAAAGAAACCTACATTGGACCTCACACAAGCAAGGGTGGAGATAACAGTGGGTTCATCCATCCCTAGCAGCAATTAGGAGTTGTGTTCAGCTGCTCCCAAAGGACTGCTTTTATAGCAAAGCATCCCTGTCAGCAAAACCTACTCTTTTAGCTGCTCAGATCCTGGTGTTTGTCAAACTTTCCTCTTGGATCACTGGTTATAAGACCCAGCAACACTCTTCTAATGTTTGGAGATATTTTATCCCAAATCCAGCCTGCTGCAAAAGCAATAGAGAAAACACCACTCCAAGCAACATTCTCACAGCCATCCTTAATATTTGGCTTATGCAAGACTCCACTTTTTTTTCCACCTTTCCCTGACAACACAAGATGCACATGGCATCATCACTCAACTACAGCAGGTTAAGGGGCACCACCACAAAGTCTCCATGTATCCAAACTGGACACCCTGCACAGAGAGCTCCCCCAAATCCTCCCAGCCCCACGGTGACATATGGCAACACACTTGTTAAAAGCACAGCCACAGCATTTAAATGCACCCCTGCTTGCTGTAGCAAGCCCAGGTTTCTATGATCCAATGGTAGTTAATTTTCTAAAGGTCAAGTTTTACATGTTTATTTTGAGCAGTGCCCCACCCAATACAAAGACATGGCTATATTAATAATTTACAAATTAAATGCTCAGCTCATTCTAGGAAACCATACAGTAGTTTGCTCTATTTCATCCAGAGAGTGATATTTCATCCCAGAAAAGGCCAGGGCAGTGTCCCAGCACAGAACATCTGGTTGGCTAACACAATGGAGCACAGCACCTGCAAACATGCTCAGTGTTTGCTTTGTAACTATTTGTCCCCCATCCGCCTAAAAATATGTTTTTAGGCTGTTCAAATTCATGCCTTGCCAGGGGAGTCTGGTGTGATAATGTAGCCTGTTTGTCTTGGAAAGTCCTCGTTTCTGGGCCATGCATGGCTAAGC
>NW_008596726.1:0-52585 GCF_000691845.1 Merops nubicus | reverse complement strand
CACTCTTTTTCCTCACTGCCTTTTTTTTTTTTTTTCCCCTAGTTTTTGCAGCTTTTGACATTCTGCTGAGCATCCAGTGGGATCCAACAGATCCAAACAGCACAGTTAAGAAAGAAGAGAGCTGGATTGCAACAAGGTCTGAGGTTTAAAAATCTGTCATCCAGGGTCTAAGGAAGTACAAACAAAAGCAGAAAATTATGAAATCTTGGCCTTAATGCCAAACAAAATTTCTTAAATTAGAGGTCTCTTAGTGGCTGAAACCACCACCAAGTTGGCTCTGGGGGACAATCCTACCTCTTGCCAGACCCTTCATTTGGAAAGGAAAAACTCCAGGATCCCAGCCAGCCTAAGGTGTTGGTGGGGGAAGGAGGTTTCAGGAGGAATAAGGCCCGGGGAATGCAAAAGTCTTATAAAAAGTCCTGCCAAAAGGGAGGTGCAGGATTATAGCTGAAAGCTTGAGATATATTGGGTAGGCTTCGGTTTATTGGCCAATTCTCCACCAGGGCATACAGGCTGCAAAAATACAGCAGGACTGACCACAGAAAAATCCACCCAGTGACCTGGAAGAGCTTCCACAGGCCCAGAGGTGGCTGAAGACATGGCCAGTAGTGTGATGTGTCATGGGCTGGAAGGTAGGGGACACTCAAGGTGGTGAGAAACAAACAGCAAGAAGATGGATGAGCCAGCTGCTGTTACTGCTCCTTCTGCTGGCAGCTCCTGGCCACATCCTGTCATTGTCACAGCAAACAAAGTCTAGTTTAAACCAACTCTTCCTTAGTTTGATTTTCTTAGTTGTAACCAGCTTTTTTTTAAAAAAAAAAAAGTATGGAGAAATAAATTAAATCCCTCTCTTTTTTTTTTTTTTTAAATAAATATTTGACACAGATTTCATCCAAGAAAAGACAACAGCATGATGAGAACACCATTGCCTGAAACCATCTTTCTAGAGTACCAGACTGACAGACCACATCTGAGAGGCCATTGGTCTTCCTATCCTTTTTCTTTAACTGACCTCTAGGAGCTGCTGACACTTTGTACCACTGGAGACCTAAGTCAGTGGTAACACAATGAGATTTTGTTATAGAGGACGTTTAGGGGGATAAAACACAATGCAGGACATTCCTCCTGGCTCAGCGTGGCCTTCAGCAAGTCAGCTCACCCCTCTGTATCATAATAAGTCAACTTGGAAAACTGGGTGACAACTAGAAATCCCACTGAAAATCAGATGGCACATTTTAATGAAGGTTCTTCTTAATAAGCAGTTACCAATATATGTTAAATAGGATGGAAATTTTAAGGTAGATGAAGAAGCTAAAGCTTGGCATAACCTTCACTCAAGAAGAATCTAGCTTATAAGACAGAGCTATTGAACAAAAAGATGTTCCTATGATGATTCTTGCTTCCTTTTACACATGCAATCAGCCTGAACACCCCTTGGAGGAAGAGGACTAGCTAGAGACCAGGACCTGCACAGATGACCATTAGAGCAGAAAAGACCATTCACTAAACCATAGTATGTAGTAAGCTTCAGGAGCAGCACATCATTATCTACCAGACTGATCATTCTGGTCACACAAACTCTGATATGACTTGCATCAAAGGGAAACCTAGGAACTCTATTAGCTCCAGGAAAATTTCTGTTCACAGAGCTTAGAGTCAACTCAGATTTTTCACCTTGATTCTCTCACTTGCTCTACTGATGTCTTTAACAAGGGCCAAGGATTATCATTGCTCTTTTCAGGCCACATAGACTATTTGGAAGCCTGTAGGTTGTATCAGTCGGGTGGAAAAATAAATAACACATGAGTAGTCCAGCCATGCTAGTTTGCCAAAGTTAATCATGCTTTTGGGATTGTATCTGGCTTTCTCCTTGCCTCTATATTTCACATGGTCTCGCTTATCTCACACCTCCCAACAGAGAAGCTACAAATGACAAAGTTCCCCATATACACGTGTACATCTGCCAGCACAGAGGGGTGGGTACAGCTCCCTGTACCTAGCTGTAACTCAGCAAATCCTCCATCCCATAGTTTCCAGCCAATGCATGGCATTGTCTCTGCTTTGCATTAGGAGCGTGAGCTCTTCTTCTGTGTGGATGGAAGATGAAACAGATTTCCAAACAAATGCTTACTTGGGTTGCCAAATGTCACTTGAAATTAGATTCATACTGCAGTTTGCAAAGGCTCCACAGCTCACTAGCCCATCTTGAGCACTCTCTAAATGATTGCAGATAAAACAAGGCACGGTCAGAGCCAAGTGCCAAATGAGTTGTGACATCTATTTTTAATTAAAAATAGCAGTAACTGAAATGTGTTTAGCTCCACTGAAATCTTCTCAGTTGGCAGCCTTCAGGAGAGGTTCAGCATGGGTAATGAAAGAGCTCACAGTCATTGAATTCCTGCCTCCTTCCTATCATGCTTCAACCTACCCTAACTAACCACGTTGTTAAAAACAACGAGAAGACCCATTTAATACAGCCCTTGGACATCCCACAGAGACTGCTGGCCAGAGTGCCCATTAAAGAGGGCAAGGGCAGAAGAGTTGCCCTTTTAGCCTTCTTTGTAACCTCTGTCTTTGTCTTGTCCCTGCTATCCTGCACGCTTCCCATCCCTTCATCCCCAAGAGGCAGGAGGAACTGACTTTTCAATTTCCAGCTCCTCTCTAAGCATATCTGCTGTTTGTCAAGCACAGGCATTAAAGTGTAGCACTCTTTTGTCTGACCCTAGTAAGCGTGTTTTGGAAGCTTTATATGAAAGGTAAGTACATGTGTGCATAATACAGTCATTTTTCATAGCAAGACAGACATCATAATTGAATAACATAAATCAGATATCATTAATTATATGGACAGATTCCCCAAACTACTGGCTGGAAGAAAGATGAAGGGGGAAAAAAAAAATAGTTATCCCTATAGCAGAAATGAGCTAACGATGTGTATTTCCTTCTTGTAACATTTTTCAAATTAGAAGTTTGCAGAGAATTGGTTTTGACCTGTAACTGAACCATCCTCAACTTCCCAGGGACAGAAAAACTAGTTAAGGATTTCTCGTTGCTTCTTCCTTGTATTGTGAGAAAGTCAAGGAGCCCTGGTCTTGGATTCCAAAACTCTACACGTTACAACAGATACAGGAAAAAAATTGACTTCTCATGCACAGCATTTGCAATTCAAGCAAACTGGAATAAAAGAAAGCAATTGCCATCAAAGTATCTTGTATAAAACGCAATCTGAAAATGTAATGAGGAGAATAAATTTAAGAGCATCCACTCTCACTGGTACCATTTTGGTGAACTGACTGTATTTTACCTACTGTGTCGTGTCATAAAGCATGGCACACAAGGGAAAAATCACTAGCTAAGCAGGTAAAGAAAGACAGACTTGCATACAGCTCCACATGCTGTAATAAATATTTAGATGAGTGACTATAGTGTTATAGCATAATAAAAACACATATTTTAGGCTAACGTATATATATCTCAGCTTCAATACTACTACCTACAGAGGCTTAAGCAGATAGAGGCTATAGATGTTTTTCATGATGTACCTAGGTGGGGGTTTTGCCAAAAAGTCAATTTACTCAGCTTTCCAGGCTTCAAAATTCCCCAAACCTGCATTATTTCCACTTGGGATTTTAGTTTTCAGTCTCCCAGGCAGAAGAAGACCAGACAAACATTTAAAGGTAAACTCCAAGATGCCTCACCTGTTATTTTGGAGTGAGGTGTGGAAACTAATAAACTGGAGCTATACAGAGAGAGAAAGCTTTCACATCCCAAGCCTCAGGCAAAGCCACCAGATCAAGCTGGAATGACTAACAAAAGCCATGGGCCAGGGCAAGAAGATCACAGCCCTCCATGTTTACTTTGATTCACCCAGTCCAAGGTCAAAATTTATCTCCCCTCCTGCACTGGAGCTAAATGTCAGCAGATACTTTAGCATCACTGGGACAACAGCAATTCAAGGTCTCTGCAGCTCCAGGAGGTACTCATGAAAGGATTTGTCTCCCAGAGCAATTTGTCTCTATTATTCTCTTAATAGAATTTAATGGAGAGAGGGCAGAGAGGAAGGACCAGCACAGTGTTAGGGGATTTTTGTTAAAAAGATTCCTTTAGAAGGGGAGTGGGAATGGCAAGTAGGATAAATATCCATATACCTCCATACAAGACAAAAATGGGACTAAGATGGAAGATGGAAAAGCAGAAATCCCTGACATGTTAATGGGGTCCTCATCACTTCCAATGAATTCATTCTGTTGAATCCTTTTGCCCACACCTCCCATGTGGTCAATGCATGCCTTAGGATGCTCCTATGCTGGCCAGTCTAAATTGAGGCAGAGGTGGCCAAAATCCTCCAAAAATAACTAAGGCAACTTCCTCTACTCAGGAAAGAATAATGTGCATTGCCCCTAGCCTACTCTTCCCTCTCTCCTATAGGCCAAAGTCTACACCTTGAGCTCTTAATCTGGACCTGGAAAATCCTGTGAGGATGCACAAACCACTGGGACATTGTCCCTTCTGCATCCTTCATGGAAAGAAACAAGTATGTATATTAAATGATCAGAAGTCCCACACAGACAGAAGGACATGACCATGGCCATTCAACTCCAGTTATGTGACATGCAAGCTAGTAATGTAATCTCCTCCTGTGTTCCTCACTAATGCAGAAGATATAGGGGGAATATTGTAATAATAATGAACAATAATGAACTCCACTGGCTGCAGAAACGCTGGAGTGGCACAGAGGGTAAAAATATTTTCTTTGCCCCCAGGCTTGTCACACCTGCAAATATCCCAGCTTTAAAAGCAACAAGGATAATATTAGGTCCTAAAAGACATTTTTCCGATTCCCTCCGTACAAAGAATGAAGCCCTGAACAGGAAATTCACAGTTCTCCATTTTCCAATGGCACAGGAAAAAGATTAAATAGACCCAGCAGTGAAATACTACCCAGGCATGTCATTTGACCAGCAGGGAATGCTGATATTTGCAACGATCCTTCAGGTCTGAGCTTTCCAGCCCACTCATATCACATTCCTCCTAAACTGTCTGCTGTATTTCCCTCCAGCTAAAAGGGCAGTTGCTAATCTATCTGTGCAGGGCTGACAATGAAGGCAACCAGATCATGCCCAGAGAGAAAACAGCAAAGGGCTTTTCGACTCAAAGCCCCAATATGGTGTGTTGGATGCTGTTGGAAAGCATCTGGGTTGCTGGCTGTATGGACAGAGCTGCTGAGTGTTGATGGCTGGCTTCCTCCTGAATGTGAGCCAAGCACCATGGGCGTCTGCTATCAACCAGCAAGCAGAAGATCCTAATGGGGCTCTTGTCAGGCTGAACACACACCATTTATTCTTGCTGCAGCCTCTGGGCGTGGTTCCTGGATGCTGAAAGAACCTACTGAGTCAAGGGTGCCCACAGAAAAGGAGGAAGGAAGAGAGAACATGAGGCTCTATTCCCTGTGCAATGCCACTTCAGGTAGATCTTTCTGTGCCTCTGTCTATTTGTCAAGGCAAGATGATACTACACCTTGCAGAGAGGTGCAAGGATGCCACTGGTGCCTGCAACTTTGCTGAGCTCTTTTGACAGCAGGTGCAGAGTAATAAAATTCACCTTCTGCATGTCTTGGAGTTCCTGCAGAGCAGCAGTGTATCATCCACCTACAATAGATTCCATCCAGCATTTTGATACATTCATATAAAGGAATGAAACCATAAATAGAACAGTAAAAAAGCACAGGAATGACAAGTACCTCCAGCTGCCAACAAAACTAAACTGCAGCAGGCATCTGGGAAGCCCAGAGGCACCTTCATAGCTGGGAACATGAAAAGTAATTTCTACTCAAGCCAAGCAGTTGGTCCCTCTGGTCACAGGCGTTACTGGCACGGGGCTGATGTCACTGACACCCAATCAACACACCCCATTCCCATTCCCATGCCCCCAAACCATTTCCAAATAGAAATTCCTATGCCTTGTGCGGCAGGGACTTGAAAAGGGAAGCAAGTGATGACTCTTCCAGGCCTTCTGAGGAGGACAGAACCATTGTTAGCCAGTTGAGAAAACCATGGACCATTTCTGGGGAAGGTTTCCCCCCTTCACACCTGTGTAACTCAGTAGTCCAAGCACCAACTTAACTGCACACTGGGCTCATACAGATGGGCTATGGCAACAGAACAGGAGAGCTGCATGCAAGCCAGCAGCTCCTTAGCTAACTTCCAAACTGCATACCTACATTTCCACACAAAGCTTTTGACATGAAACTGGTCTTTTAAGAAACTAGATTGTTAACATTTCTAGTAAAGAAACCAGGAAAGAAGCAAGTTTTAAAAAATAATGGTTAAATTTTGATCGGTTGTGCAGGTGTGAAGAAAACTTAATACAGAAGAACCCCCCGAGTGATGAATAAACCCCAGGCTGATACAGAGGAAAGCAAGAGGAAGCTTACTACAGTGATGAGAACTTTCCCACAGGAAAGGGCTTCAAATCTTTCAGGAGGAAGTTGTCTCCCCAGATTTCTCAGTCTACTCAGGTAGTTCTCTTAAACACTGTTTTAAAACTATCAAGTCCAACCTCAGACACAACTGGACAAAGCAGGGAGTATTTGAGGTATTAAGAAACAAAAAAGAGGAAAAACATTGATACATTGGCTGAGGTTTTCAGAGATCTTGAGAACAAAAAGTCCCAATTCCTGCCTCCTGAAAGGACTACAACTCATCATTAGTAGTGAAGAATGAAAGAACAACTAAACACCACCTAGAATGTTCTTAAAGTGCACATTCCAACCAGGGGTAACATGGAGTATTCTGGGATTACTATGCTGTGTATGGGAACAGATGAGGTAGGTTCATTGACCCTGGGGCCAGCAGAAGCAGCCTGTTACCTAGAAAGCTGATTGGCATCACCAATAATTAGGGTTTCTGCAGCCACGTACCTGAACTGCTTTCAGGAACAGACTTTTGCTTCAGCACCTCTTCAAAACTCACTTTGGGTTGGAGTCTTTGAATATTTCAGATATATGGGCAACAACTGGCTCCAGCTGAAATGTGAGCCCATCTCTGCTTAAGACACCTTTGCACCTAAAAATGAAGAATGGGAAAGAAACACTTGATGTTGTCTCTTTGAATCCATTCAGACATCCCAAATGACAAAGAGGATTCAGGGAGGGGAAAAAAATAAAATCAGCCTTTTTTGAAAGATATTTGAGTGTCCAGATTACATCTAAAGCCAGTCTCATTCTCACTCTCCATCATGCATTACTGAAACATCCCTAGCTTTATAAGGTATCAACATTTCAGCTCGTTAGTATTATTTACCAGTGCAAAGTCAGCAAGGGCTTTAACACTAGCTCAAACCACAGAATATAAATAAGCAAGTAGAAGATCATCTTAAGGGCTGTGTGGAGTCCTTCCTTTTTCATCCCTAGCACCTCATCCTATCCACTCCTGCTGCAAACAGGGGAAAGGAGTGCTTGAGATGGAGTGCAGAATCTGGATTTATGCAACAATCATCCACAACGGGGAACTACCCTGCCAGTCTCTCCCTTTGGCCCACTGAGCCTCAAACAGAAGCATGAAGAACTAGAGGCTTCTCATTCTTAGAGGGAGGGGGAAAAAAAGTATATATATTTTTTTAATATCAAGTCAATTTCCACTTGTCTTAGCCATTATCTTTTTTTTCCTCCCATTGCAGCCCTTTTACAAACTCAATCTCATGGCTAACCAGAACCAGTCCAGTAATTTCACTTCAAATGGCTCTTGAAATCCAGCACCTTGGTAACCCAATAGCTCCCACGACTGACCTTCAAGAAAGAAGATGGATGTACTCATGCTTACCTGAGGAAGTATAACAAAAGTGGTGGTTTGAAACGACCTGTTGCCTTCTCTCATTCTGCATTTTGTTTCTGAAGCTAATTTTGTACCACACAATAACAATGGGTGGTGTTAAGAAAGTCTCAGTTCCTTTCTTCAATCAGGCAAAGTGCTATGTACAGAATATGTATAAAGTACACAGAAATTTAGTATTAACAGTTTCACCACATTAGCCCTTAGCTCATTTCACCATGTGGCTCCAAGCTCTAGTTAAAGTGTTGCTGATGTCTCACCAAACGACTTCAACTTCTGGCTATCGTGACACCAAGACAGAATTACTTGTCTAAATACTATAAAGATTCTCTTGTGAGGCTAAAAATGTCTTTTCTCCATTTTTTTTCCCCTGAAATTTGGACTTAATCCCTTTGATCTTCATAAGGGTATGCTGACCAACATTACCACCTAGCAAGTTGTTTGTGGAACAGTATAATAGCCAAAAAATTAGACATGAGAGAATTGGACCTAGAAAGGCAAACCACTCCCCAATGATCCAAACTACCCTATATCTGCACTGTGGAAATAAAAATAAAATGAAAAAAAGCACACCACCAAACAAAGTGTTTGATACAGCATAACGTTCACAAACTTGGTCAAGGACACACTTACTAAAGAAAATAATCTCAGAACAATGTTTATCTCATATCAGATGTTTTCTGTAAGAGGACCAATAAGTAATTAGATCTTCTTTCAGCAGCCAAAGAGGACAACAAATTTTTGTCTTTTAGCTTTAAAAAAAAAAATTGGCATTCTTCTAATGATGCTGGAGAAGTTCCACCATGACATGTATCATACTCAGAACACCAACAAGTGCAACACAAACTGCTGACATAATTTTATCTGTTACATTTTCCTTCAAGAATTCTTTGTTTTCCCATCTACTTAACAAACAAACAAACAAAACAAACAAAAAACCACAACCCACACGATCAACACCAGTCACAAAAGCATCCTAAAAACATTGTTCATTTTCTATGTCCCTGAATGAAGACCTGCCTGGAATTTGAAGGACAAGCTTCAGCTTCACACTGGTGCTCCACAATTAACCCTACCTCTAGCTCCAGTTCCAAGCCCAGCAGATATGATAAACCATGGAAAGTACCTGTGAAGATGGTCCACAAAAAAAAACTGACTGTATCTTCCATCCTACAGACTTCAGCTCCAACAAGGCTGTTCTTGTGACACCTAAAACAGGGTTATTATTTCAGATAGTGCAAGAAACAGCTTGGGTCTTGACTCAAATTCCTCTGTGTCAGAGAGGAGAGATTGATCCCAGGACAATTCTATCAGCAGGCTGCAGCTGTGAGAAGGAAGATTTCATCTGGTCTGATCCCCATTGTACTTTGCTCAGCTGTGCTTGTTTATTTGGGCTCCACTCAGAGGTAAAACACCAAGACTAAACATATTGTTGTTGTATGTGACCATAATGGAACGGACCAACTATTTCCCTGTGGCTCAGGCCAGCAGTCAGTTCCTATCCATATCATATTCCCATCCATATCCTCCAGACATTTTATTGGCTGGTCTACTCCATATTACATGTTACAGGAAATGGAAGAGAATGAGGAATACAGTGCTAATGGAAGGTGCATGCCATGGCTTCATGGTATCAACTGGAAAAGCTCTAGGAATGACCTTGGTTCTCTGATGGAGTTGAGTTGACTTTCAACATGATACAGCACTGTCTGATTCAGACTTGGAAAACACCATCTATGAAACACCAGGATGACAAGACAGGGGTTACTTGCTCTGCAAGAGACTCAGTTTTATGAGGGTTTTATTAGGAATGTGGGAATTGGAAGTCTCAAGGACTATTCCCTCAAGCAAAAAGGCACATCTAAGCGAAGAGAGCATCTTCAAGGGTGCACCCAATTTCTCAAAAGGGGCCAGATAACTTATTTCACCACTTTCTGCCTCAACTCAGAGACTGGAACAGTGGGCATACATATGCATATGAAGGAAAGGGAAAATATTGTTGTTGCTGATTAATGTTTAGATAGGTCTTTCATATCCCACAGGGAAAGTGCTCCAGATTTGCAAAACAATCCTACAACCCAACAACACAGCAAAGGGGAGCAGCATGTGAGGAAGCAGCATCTCTAAGACACACTGCTCACCAAGCCCTCCTAAACCAAAGCAAGATCAGAAAAACAAGCAAAAATTGTCTAAGTAAAGATAAATTCAAAGTTCAGCTCCAGCAGAGATAAGCTGCTCTGCCCAGTTTTCACAGCTACTGAACACAAACTTCTCTTAGATTCAGTTCCCTGAAAAACAAAATCAAGATATAATTTCAGTCAGGTGTAATGATTTTTGTCAAGGTTCACAACTTTCTATGGGAGGAAATGGATTCAGAAGAGACACTCTGATTCCATTGGCCTCCACAGTTTTGATACAATCGGAGATGTTGAGAAGCTGATTGTCCTTTTGTTTCCTCTCTTTTTCTCTTTGTAGATGCAGAGAAGCACAGCCCTGAATTGATAGCTTCTCCCAGTGTTCAGGCTATGATTTATCAGTCCAGGAGGCTGCAGTGCAGAAGTAATTGCATTAGCACTGCCACTGATAAATAGTGCTTTCTTCAGACTTACGAGCCGCTGAGGGCTAATTACTCCTCGGATTCCAGATTCGTTTGGCTTTAATCACAGGGTGAATCATCTCTTTCCAAACATGGCAGATATTAATGGTGGCACATTTATCCTAATTAATCTTCCACAGGGAAGGCCTTTTCTTTTAATTAAAGACATGAAAATGTGCAAAAATGACAAAAGAGCATGTGGCCAAGTAAGGACAAGAGTCAAAGCACCTCGGAGGATGGTGAGGATTGTTTTCACAAGGAAATAATGTCATGAGCCATATTCATCCTTGGCATCTAGATTTTGACCTTATGAAGCTGACACATTGAGACAAACTCATCTTCAACACCCCAGCTAAGGGAAAGTGGTGTTGATGAAGGAATGGAAGATCCATTTCTAGCATCTCTGGCTTTGTGGCTTAGCCATTAGAGCTCAAGCTCCCCCAGAGAGCTACAGCTCCATAATGATGATATGCAAAATCCAGAGAAATCAACAGGTTATTTGCCTGCAGAAGCCTCCTGCTGCCATCTGTCTAAGCATAAAGCAAAGACTAAACACTAGAGCTCGAGACATGGTAGAATTAAAATTTCCATCAGCTCTAAGCAAAAGCAACATTTCCCTAAATGCTCACTAGTTTCTAAGAGATATTCTTCGATCTGTTGAACAAGTTAATAGGATATATTATATCAGCTCTTATAAAGCTTGCTGCTGGGCACATGGCTCACAAATACAGGTTCAGATATCAGTCACTCTGCTGTGAAACAGATACTGAGAATATGAGTTTCTTTCAAAAGCAGGCTTCTCAGAAGTTTTCTGTGCAAAATATGCTGTGTGAAACAGACGCTTCTGTAAATAACTGAGGATCCTGTCTAGGTTATGATATTTTGCAGTATCAAGAATTCCTTTAAGTTGGAGGTGAATCTAAGTGAACCTATGCTCATGGCACAAACCCCTCTTTGGGCACACAACTTTTCCTATCCTGTGTCTCAGGGACAGGCTGTGAAGGGGGGAAAAAAAAAGAAAAGGTCAAGAATAGCAAGTACAACTCATCAGTCAGCCTTATTACATTGTTTGGAGTCAGTTGTCAGATGGCTTACCACTTCTGTATGGTCAACTGACAAATACTCAGCTAGGGTCTGAGCAGCAGGGTTACAAAGAGGCAATTATTCTCACAACACAAACAGATAAGATGGTGGGATAACATTTTCTTTAACGTTTCTAATAGCATATTTAACTAGGGAGCTGGTTTGTCCTCAGCATCTCCAGTGACTGCAAAGAAGAGAAGCACATGGGTGTTCTCCCTGGGGATTTTACCTACATTTGTACCTTCAGCAAAAGGCCACTTGTGCCACATGGGCATACACCACTCTTCTAGCTTACAGAAAGAAGAAAACCCTGCTCAAAGACCTTCTGAAAGGAGAGCAAGATGCAAAACAGTTCTTGCCCTGACCTGGCGTATTTTCACCGTCAGAGCTTTAGTCTAACCCGAGGGTTACGTGGTGCTCCCAAGTGCTGAGGAAATGTACCTACTGGTACATTAAGTGAGACTGCAGTCGATACTTCTAAAGTGCCTGTTTATGCTGCAGCAGAGAGCTGATAAACAGCCTTGCTTCTAGTTTCTCTTAATTTAGAATTCATTACGTCTCTCTTTCCATGAAAGATAAACCAATAGCTGCCCTTGACAGCTGTTTTCTTTGGGGTCATTCTCTCTATCCACCCATCTACTCTTTCTTCAGGGGGTTTTGCTCACTGTAATGCTAGCTCTATCAATTTCATTCAATTCTTCCAACACAATCTACAGGGACTGAGGAGGACAGCAAAGCCAAATGCATTTAACCGTTTGGGTGCCAGGCATCAGCGTGAATTATGATAGTTAAGGGAACTGCAGGCAACAGCAAGAGCTCTATCACAATACAGAGCATGAGCAAATGAGAAGATGATGCCAAAAGGTGAGACACTCAGCAGGATGCCAGCTGGATTGACTTGTGATGCTTTATTTTGGTTCAGCTAGTATTGCACCTGGCTGCAAACTCTGCCAGGGTCTCAGCTGGAGATTCAATTGTTTTAGTCTGCCAGATATACACACAGGGCACATCCAACCTCTTTAGAGCAATGATTACTTTCCAGGACTCTGATTTATACTCAGAAAAGAACAGATGTGACTGCTTGAAGAGCACGAGAATCCCCTATTAGATCAGGGATTCATGTAGCCCGATGTCACTTCCTCCAAAAACAATCATAGGAGATGCTATTTACAGAACATGAAGCCTGTGTGATCCCTTGCTCAGCAGATTCCACCAACACCCACAGTCATTGCACAAGGGTTATTGAAGACAATGTCTCTGCCTACTCCATTTAGTATCCTTTCAGAGACTGGATATTTGTGAAATGATCTTTTCCTTTTCAAGCCTGCTGATATTATTTTAAAAGGTCCTCCAATTGTTCCCTGCTCAAAGAAAGCTGATCAGGTGGGAAGCTTTTGAAGGAAAGTAAAGATGAGTGTGGAAAACAAAGAGAGCAATGGAAAATGAGCAGCTGAAGCTATACCATTCTCACTAGTAACTCAGGAGTAAAATAAAACATTTCCCAGTGCCCAAAGTCTGGAAAACCAGCCTGACACTGTATAGAGGGTTCCCAGAAGCCTACTGAGGATTTAGTATCTTCATTCCTATGGTGGCACCACACAGGTAAAACTTTTAGTCTATAAACACCTCAAAGAGGAAGCAGAGGCAATAACTTTCATATTGCCCCTGTGAAAAACATAGTAAAGTTATTGCTGGAACTTTCCATGATACTACAAGCACATCATGACACCTCGTTTTAGGAGGAGTATGTGCTATCTGTAGGTTTCTCCCATTACTCATCCCTCAGCCACCTCTTCATTATCACAAAAGATGGGATACAGAAGAACCCCCAAAATTACTTTCCATTGTTCACAGCTGAGCTTATTTCTGCTCATATGCTGTGATCAGCATTTGCTCACTGTAGCATTAAGACCTTCTACCTGAAAACCCCATGGTTAACAAGAGGTAATCTGTGATAAATTAGCACAGAATGGCAAGAACAATATTGACAGTTCTTAGATGGCCAAAGTCTCAAAATGCTGATAACAGCAATAGAATTTAATTGGGTTTTTAAAGTAATCAGAAAACAGAGTGAGCATCAAAAGACTTACAACTACACCAGAGCTCAAAAGGCGAGGGAGCTAGGTCTTGTGATTTGTTATTCTTCAAGCTGAAGAGACTTCAATAAAACCACTACAGGCTTTTTAAGCTGTTTTGTCAGGGACATCCCAGAACCCCCTCCTGCCAGTCCTGAAACAGTTTACTCAAGCATTTGTTCTCTGTCTGGTTGATTTAGACTGTCTGATACTGGCTCTGTTCCCAGATCAGGTGATTTGAAAGTTTACAGGGACATGGTAGACTCCAAAAAGCCAGTCCATGACTTTGCACCAGCAAACCCATAAGCAACCTTAAATCTTGAGGTTTTATGGCTAAAGCCAACGGTGGGAGCAACCTCTGAAGTAATCATGGCAGAGCTTCTGTGGCAGCATTCAGTTCTGCCCCTGTTTTGGTCCTGTTCTACAAAGAGGGGCACATGGCAGAACATAGATGTGTCTGATTTGGGGCCATTATCTATAAACTGTTTGCAGCCAGATCAGAAATCAGTGGGGAGCTGTAAACATTCCTTTCTGGCCTACCATCATCTGTATACCAGCAGATCTACCTCTGACATTATCAAACTGGAAATGCTAGTCAAAAATTCTGTTTCCCCCTCTTTGCCCCCCAAAAAAAAGTGAGAGAAATGCCATCAAGGAGCAGAACTGGGAATGGTATGCCCAACCCATCTCTGCAAAGTCCTGCTGCCAGAAAGCTACATGTGGAGAAAAGGAACCATTAACTGAGCCAAACTTGTCCACTGCCTCAAAAGGGAGCAGCTACTGTTTCTGTGATGGATGGGAAGACATCTACCTGTGTATGGTATTGGCAGGAGACCATGCTCCCTGGCAGCAAAGCCTTCCCCTCTCCTCAGCCATGGTAAGAAGCCACCTCTCCTTCTCTCCTTACAAACCTCTCATTAAAGGTTCAAATGATCTCCAGGCAGAGAAATGTAATTGGGATCTAGCTCCTGGGAATTGTTATCAGTTTCCTCATGCTGGTTGGTAGATGGCTGAATGTCTCCATCCACCTGCCAGGCCACGGTAGGGTTTCCAGTGTCTTTCACCACTCTACAGGACTTCTCCCAGAGCTCAGGAGAAATACAGCCTGCAAGCCCTCAGCTCAGCCCAGCTTCTAGTGTTCTCCTGATAATACAAACTGCCAGCCAGCATTTTTAAACAGAAAAGCACCCATGATGGAAGAAATGGTTGAGATTAACCCATTGAGTCACCCTGTCCTGTTCCCCCATAGATGAATAATCTTGTTTAGAATCTCCTTTCACCAACAAACTCTAGGAAGTGCCATCATTCACATGGAAAAAGTAGAAAGGAAAATAAAGCAGTGGGTTCACAGTGCTGAGATACATTAGACCTCAAAAAACACTGCTCTGTGTAAACACTGCAAGGAAATGCTCCTTTTAAAGACAGGTGGTCAACAATAGCAAAGGCTCTATGAGGATTCTTCAGTCTTCCTCAATCATCCTGATGGACTGAGCCTGGAAAGCATGAATTTTTTCTTTCCTTGAGAGCCAGGCTTTGTGTAGACCTCAGTCAGGTCATTTTGCCTTCTGGACCTTTTTCTCTACTCAAAGATTCAGTAATTATTTTAACAACTTCAATGCTCAGCCAAAGGTCCCCGCGTGGTTACAGAAATACCACATCAAATGCTCAAATCATTTTTAAAAAAAAAAAACCAAAAAAACTCCAAAAAGCAATTTCTGAAAGCTCCTATATTGTGCATCAGATCTAGCTAGTCTACACTGTGGTTGCCTTCAGGGCTTATTAATCTGTTTTTTCTTCCCATTAAAAAGATATTGCATTCAACCACACTTCTAATACAGCATCATCGTTGGTAGCTGGGAACCCCAACATTCTCCAGCTGAGACGTTTTGCTCTCATGGCATGAATTCCATTCTCAGAGTTTCCTTTATCTTCAAGTCCTTGTGTCAGCTCCATTCCTCACGTTACTTCACTAGCCCATCCTGTTATTTATGTTAGCACATGATCAGCTGCTGCAACTGCAGTCAGCATGCTGAGGTATAAAGGCTTTTGTGTTTTTGAAGGGTGGGCTGACTTCTCCTGAGATGCACATGATGAATTGCCAGAAATATTCACTGCCCTTGCACTGGTTCAAAACACAAATCCATAAAAAATTCCATCCTCAATATACAGATCAGAACTTGGGCCTTTATATCAAACCTTAATCTGAAGTGAGAGAAGGTCACACCATTCTGCCATGGATCCATTCCCAAGATTGGGTAGAAAGCTGTTCTACAAACGCTGTAGATCTTTTCTTTAAGGATAATTTTCTTCACTATAAAGAGCTAGAACATGTCCCAGCATTGCACGAGGTAGAGAAATGACACTACAAAGATGCAATGAAAGTGGGGACATAGACTAAGGATGGAGCCATAGGGCAGGATGTGGAGGTCTCCTTGTCTATGAAACAGTAGACTTCCTATTGCTATGAACATTTTAAAAACCAAACTGCATGAGGTAGTAGAGGAAGCAAGATTAGGAAAAAAAAAAAAATCAGAAAGCAGAGAACTGACCCTGTTCTTGTCTTCTCTTGGAGATGCCCCTAATTGGGTCTTCCCTTTATCCTATCGTCATTTCATTATTTTGAAACCACACCAACATTCTTCTCACTCATTCCTCTGAATACAACTCAACTCTACTAAAAACTCCACTTTAACAAAAAAAACAACACCACCACAAAGAGAAAAAGCAGCATTATCTGTCTGTGCTGCCCTCACTTGATCTCTGCTCCAGCAGGTGGAAAACCACCATGCTCAAACTGGCAGCCAACGTGGTTGCAACTTTTTTTGAACTGTATCTCTCATTTCAGCTGCATCTAGGTTCAAAGAAACACCAGATTCCCATCTGCATTTTCTATCTCAGGCTCAAACAAGAACTCTGGGTTAAGATGTGTAGATCCTTGCTCTATCTTTTGCAAGTATTCTGCAGGGCATCAAAGTTTGATTTGAACTGTTACCTTAGAGTCAAGAAATATATTGCTCATGGATCTCCAGGGAAAATGACACAAGTTATTAAGTGCACAGCCTCAATATTTGTCCATCCCTTCCCAAGGAGGCACAAGACAAGGCTACTTGCTTCCTGGACAATAACTGGTCAATCATTTTAAAGCCTGGGGGAGAGCAAAAGCACTAACTGTGGTATTAAAGCAAAGCACCATTAGCAGCACTGTGTGTTCACAGGAGCAACACAACGAAAAAGGAATATTTATAGCCAGTAAAAGTTTATGCACTGAGCACATCTGCCCTTGCTTCAACAAAACCAGATTCTGAGGTTCATTACACCTTACAAGAAAGGTCAGACCCAGACTTATAAAACCTGGGGACCTTTATCAGATGGTGGTTGTGCATGACCTGTCAAAGTCACATCCTAAATTGCCTGATAGGACTGCTTCTCCATCTGTTCAAGATGGGCAGAAATCCTCCATCGCATCGTTGTAGCAAAGTAAAAACCATGATCTTCTCAGTATAATTTTTCCAATTGAACAGATTTAAGGACACACACCATCCCTTTTCATTGCCCCAAAAACAGAAAACCTGTTTGTAACCCCCTTCACATTTAATTAAAAATAAATATTTATTTAAAAATAAATAATAATTTCATTAACATGCTACCTGCCTGGCCTGCATCCTTTTCACTCAATAGCAGCATGACCTTCCTCAAGAGAAATTTTCTAGGACATAGATAGAAAGCAAGCTGTCAGCATCACCCTACAACATGTGAACCAGGTTCAGGGGGCTGCACAGGCTGCCCAAAGCCTGAAATGCCATGGAAATTTGAAATATTTGCTGCATTTTCATTGTCAGAAGTGTAAAAGGCAACAGGCGCATAGACGACAAACCTGAAACTAAAAGCACAGCTTTGAAACCACAAGAATGAAGATTTGGTTGGAAATTTTAGACAACGAAGCATTTATCACACCCATAGGTGGCAGCTGGCAAGCTGTCAGCAAAATACAGAAGCACACAGTGGATTCTTTTCAGCCAGCTTATATTTGCAGCCAGGAGAAGAGGGCAAGCTTGACAATTAGCAGCAATCATGCTCAGAACAGACACCAGCAAATTAACTCTGCTGATTTTTTTTCCCCCTTTCCTCCTTGCCGTGCAGTTCAGCCTAAGGTCTGTGGATGCAAACAGAGAACAAAGTGGATGCTGAAGGGAAAAACACAAGGTCTCATTTGCAATGCAGTCAAGAGAACTGTTGGGAAAAGAGGATAAAATATTATTGCCAGCTAACTATAACAGGGCAACAGCATGAGCCACAGAATGCTGCTAATAACAGGGCATTTATTTAGAAATTATGGGAATAGGGAAGCTTGAGTTTTCTTTTAGTAGATTTTTGGGTTCCCAGCCTTTCATTTTATGTTTAAATGCCTTTTTTTTCCCCCCTTTTCAGTGTTACTTCACGTCCAGTTTGAGTCAGAGTTATTCTATTCTGACTAGTCTTTAGCAAGGTGTTTATAGTTTCATGGAACAACTCTTCCTTTAATTTAGAGGATGAAGGGAGCTGGACCTTTTCTTCACCATTGGGGCTCATGGAAGAGCTTCACAAGTTTTAAAGCCAGACAAGCCCCCAGCTGTACTACAGGACAAATGCAGGTTCTGTTTCATTGAGCTCAGAGCCTGATCAGTTCAGCAGCACAACTTCCCATCCCAGCTGTACTACAGGACAAATGCAGGCTCTGTTTCATTAAGCTCAGAGCCTGATCAGCTCACACTCATCAGTTCAGCAGCACAACTTCCCAGCTCCCAAAGCCCACCTGTCCCAAATGCCCCACCACCCAACATCAGAACCCCAAATATTTAGGGCCTTCAGGGGGACAGTGCTAGAAACAACTGCACCATACAATAACACTGCACATTCCTAACACCCACTGGACAGAGACAAGTCTTGAAACAAGAAAGAAAATCAATGGAGCTGCAGTCTAGAGAACAACTTTCAATGTAGATTATGAAATAATGCCTACTCTTTGACTTTATTTCCAGCTGACAGACTTCAAAACATCTGGTCATCTCCCCACCAAGGGCTTTGGACCACTGCAAGCAAAAGCTCTTCACAATAGGCTACAAGCTCAGGTAAACTGCTATTCCTTATTACCCCCAACATCCATTCCTGGCACGTAGCACTCTTCAGCATTGTCTTTTTGGGAGAAAAAAAAATAAATATGCACAATGAATCTTCTTGTGACCTTTAATGCACACTTTCCATAGCAAGAAGAATGCCTGAGCTCTCTTGGCCAACACACACACGCTCCTCCAGCACAGGACAGGCTGAGACACTGCCCTGTAGGCTGGGGTCATTTATCAGAGAGGAGGCTGTCAGGCTCCTGCCTGACACCCACCGGCCCAGGAAAGGGAAGTGGTGGAAGTCTACCTGAAGAAAATAATAGCCAAGGGCTGGGTATTTTGGCAGTAGGGGAAAAAGCTACACGGAAAATTTATCCTAATGAGAAATTGGAAAAGCTTGCTGAATAGAGGCACTCTGGTTGAAGATCAGGGAGATCATTACTCTAACCCAGGGGAAACACACCCTTGAGAGCAGTTTAGGTGGGGTAACTGCTGGAAGAGCAGAGAGAGATAATACCTAAGCCTGTGTTTAATGCATTAAGAGACTACAACCCATTAACACCTCATAACCCCTTTTCACTCATGTTCTGCCTCTCCCAAAGAGCCTGAATTCACCACGAACTGTAAGGATGGAGCAGGAGGTATCACTGAAGGACATATCTAGGTAAAAACATTGTTCCCCTCCTTGCTCCTTTTTATATTTGTATAGGAAATCAAAGGCTACCTGGATTCTTTATTCACAGAGTGAAGGCAATAATCCTTCCCATAGCCAACAGAGTCAACAGGAGCATCTCTCACTATCATCTCACAAAAGCTGTATCAAACTGGGGAGGGATTAATGCTTTTCCTTTTTTTTTAATTTAAATTTATGATACTTCACAACGTGAACCAAGAACTCCTTGGCTTAGGCTCTGTACTCAAAAGGTTAAATCATTTCTTTTATAAAGATGTTTGGGCTGTGAAGAAAATAAATGGGTGCAATAAAAATAAATGAGCTCTTGCTTCACTGGTGAATGCATGTAACCTTGCCTGTTGCCTCATTCAAACTCCATCCTCACAAAAGCTTTGGGAGGCAGAGAGGCAACTTAAAATGACAGTGGAGAGAGGAAGGGGGAAGGGAAGGAAGGAAAGATGAGTTTTCAGATGAGATCTGAAAACAGCTGGGGAGTGACTGAGGCACAGATTCATTGTTCTTGCAGAAACAGCTCTGGAGAGATTATTAAAAGCAGCCCAGCTCATACTGTCACACTGATCCACAGGAGTCTTCCCTAACAAATCTAGTAGCTTTCTCTTCTCCATGCCCAGCTCACAGCTTTCTGAAATCAGTTGCACAAGTAACCACATCCTCTCCCTCGAGCTTTTCACTTCCTTTTCCCTGGACAAGGCTGTGAGGGTGCACTCCCCTTGCCCCACACCACCTCTTTGCTACCTGGAAGTGCAAGCAGAAGTAGTCCCAGGGCTTCTCCACTTTATTTCAGGACTCTGGCTATCTAACAAGGTAAGCACAGAGTGAAGCTTTTCCCAGTGCTCAGATGCACTGTTGGAATATAAGAACATATGCAACAATTTTTAATTCTCTGCATAACTGAGTACAACAGATCTGACTCCTAAAGCATACTAACAGAAGACTCAGATCTGCTTGACTAAGCATGACAGCCTCTGATTTGATCCCTGAATCTTGCTTTGGCAGCATGAAGGTCAAGACACACACCTTTTTCATACATATGTTGTCCAACTTTGCTAAAAACAAACCCAGTTTCTCCTTAACTAGAAGCAGGGCTTTGATGCCTTGAAGGAAAAACAAAAAGAAATGCACAGAGCTCCTTGATTAGGTTTGAGGGAACTCTGCAGATAAGACTTGAAAAATGTAGTCACCAGCAAGGCTATGTAGACCCTTCAGAGAAAGACATTCACCTTGCTTCACAAGTTCATTCCTAAGATAGAGGCTTTGCTCAGATTCCTGATCAACTGCTCTGTCAACCTGCTTCTGTCATCCAGAATCTTGACACTTCTAAAAAAAGAATAAATCATGGTCTAGGCAAAGAATTTGTCTCCTGCTATGGCTGCTAACACCCTGAGAGGAGAACACAAGCTGTGCTTACAAGGTACTGACTTGCTCCCTGTGCTCTGTGCTGTGCTCAGCCACTGGAGCACCAGTGTAAGTTACACTTGGTGGAACAACACCACATATGAGGATTAAAATTGATTAACAGAGGATTTTAAAGTGACTTTCACTTGCTATAGGTGCAATGTTCAGTCTTATTTCAGCCTTTCCAGCAGAGGTCCACCCTTCTGAAAAAGATGTAAAGCTTTTCAAGTAAGATTTTCCTACAACACTAAGGACCAGAGCAAAGGAGACATCCCCCCCTTTCCTCCCCCAGCCACGCTGATCATGATATATGGCAGATGGTGAAAAGCAATTTCTAGGAGTATCAAGTATGGTTTTGTTCGTGTCCTCACTTGAGGAAAGCTGCATTGCCTGCCCACTGGCAATTGATTTGTTAGGTTCCAGTTCAAGTAGCAGATTCCCACTGTTACCCAGGCATTTCATGTGCCTCGTATGGCCACGGATGTCAAAAAACACCAAGACCTTTTTGGACGCTCCAGAATACACTTCAGAGGTAACTGGCAAGTCTCAACAGCTTCAGGGCATCTTTGCTTACCACATCTAAACATTGCCTTAGGTATCTACTTCATACCATTTCATAGCAATTTCAGGAATGCTCTAAGTTTTAAATCTCTGAGGAATTTTATCTTTGCAATTGGTAAGCAAGTTCCATCAAAAGATCTAGGGCTCAAGGTCTGGCATCACACATGGTGCCCTACAACAGCCCTGGCACATAGCTATGTGCTACTAACTCACAGAGAAACAAAGACAAAGACCAACTTTGGATATTGCTCCCTGAAATAAAGGGCTTAAATCCTGTCAAGGCACTTGGATATGGCAAGAGTGGCCTTTGGGATCACAAAGGAATTGCCTCAGAGGCAGAAATGCCATCCATATTTCTAGCCCCTGTCCAGCGAACTGACCTCTTCATGGGATGTGTGACAGAAGGAATAAACAGAGCCCCTGACATGTCCAGACTAACCCCTCAAATATCCAAACCTAGGCTAGGACCATTTCAAGGGGTTCTCAGGAGACAGCTCTGGAGGCATCACATTGAGAAAGAAATCTCAGCACTCCAACATCAGTTAGCTGTTTTTTTTCTAGAGCTGGCATTAGCCTGGGGTGGAATCTACCTGGGCAACTAAGCTGTCAAACCTGCTGATCAGAAATCATCTTCCTAACTGCCAGGGAAGAACAGGCTATGAGGGATGATTTCTCTTGCTTGAAAACACAGCCTAGCAGTGCTATTGGTTATGCATTGTACCACTTGGCTGCAGCTGCACTCTTGTATCTTGTGACTACCCTTCCTTCATGCCATCCACAGCTTTACTCATTTTCACAGCATTACTGCTGCCTGACCCTGATCAAACCTCACCTTGCCTTTTCCCAGGGCATGCAGCACAGACCCCCAGCTTCCAAAGCATCAACCTCCACTTGAATAGCAATCCACACCCAATTTCTTGGCTTAATATTACCCTATATTTTTCCATAGGCCTCTCCTTGCCCTCATCAAGACCCTCAGGTAGGAAGGTAAGAAACAAATAACCCCTGTGCCATCTCCCCAAAGATTCCTATTCCCAGAGGTATATCTGTGAATGCATGGAAAGGCTTTTGTAGCCTTCCACAAGATGTCTGCTCTCAGAGAGAAGGTCTCTACAGAGAGAAGAAAAGACATAAGATATATAAGTGTGAGGAGAGATGCAGAGGGCAACTCCCAAGCCCAGTGCCAGTTCTGGGAAGGGAGCCACCAACAGCAATTTCTTGGCTTAATATTACCCTATATTTTTCCATAGGCCTCTCCTTGCCCTCATCAAGACCCTCAGGTAGGAAGGTAAGAAACAAATAACCCCTGTGCCATCTCCCCAAAGATTCCTATTCCCAGAGGTATATCTGTGAATGCATGGAAAGGCTTTTGTAGCCTTCCACAAGATGTCTGCTCTCAGAGAGAAGAAGGTCTCTACAGAGAGAAGAAAAGCCATAAGATATATAAGTGTGAGGAGAGATGCAGAGGGCAACTCCCAAGCCCAGTGCCAGTTCTGGGAAGGGAGCCACCAACATATCTGTGAATGCATGGAAAGGCTTTTGTAGCCTTCCACAAGATGGCTGCTCTCAGAGAGAAGGTCTCTATAGAGAGAAGAAAAGACATAAGATATATAAGTGTGAGGAGAGATGCAGAGGGCAACTCCCAAGCCCAGTGCCAGTTCTGGGAAGGGAGCCACCAACAGCCCATAGCCACCTCCCTGCCCTGTGAAATCCAGGGGCCATTCCAGCAAAGCTACACAGTTTGACAACATATCAGTATCCTACAAGGAGCCCCTCTGTGATATCAACATCAGACTTTCCATCAAGACTATCCTCAGTATGTAACAGAAGAAAAATCTCCATTCACCATAGCAAATATTCGCCACGCTTGGTTGCAGAAAGTCACCCCAGCTGTTTCATACAGGCCCAGAAGGAAAAACACTATAAGCAGCTATTAAGAGTTCCACTGATGACTTGGCAATCTCTGCCTACCTTCCCATTCTGCAGGGTCTGTAACCACGGGAACAAGTTTAACTGGGAAAACAACATCAGTTCTTGTCACTGGGACTGCTCAGGTGCTGGTTTGGTGCTCTGCAGGAGCTGAGGCAATACTGACACAGCAGTGACTGATGGGAGGAAGGAAAGAAGAGGCAGAAGGATGAATAAGACCAAGAAGAGAAGAGCTAGAAGTCATCTGTAAACATCTATTAATCCCATTGAAAAAAAAAAAAATAAATCATAAAACATTGAGGATGTTGCTGTCGAATGTTTCTGTTTGTCACAACTCTCAAAAGCTCAGTACAAGGATCTGTACCTAGGAATTTAGGCCCCTTGCTGCAAAGATAGAAGACAAAAGGCAAACTAAAACTGAATGAATCAATAAAGAGGAGATCCAGATTCATTTCAATTGAGTGCTATATTTTTCCTGATATTTCATGTGAATGATATATCCACCCAAAAGCTGTTTGAAGCAATATCTCGTCACAGCCAGCAGCTTGATAAAATTGATCCATTTTTTCAAAATTTATCATTTACCTGGGGATTTGATATTTTCACGTTAAGTACAGTCCTTAAGGTATTTTCATCCCCCTGAGAAATTAGCTCACCTGGAAATTACTGAACCCCTCTGTATTTTTCTACAATCATTCAGGGCTGCAAGTGCCAGCAATGGATTATATACCATCACATGAACAGCCATAAAAATAGCTGGGGCAAAAAAAAAAATCACATTAAAATTGTGTCTGTCTGCCAAAAAAATCCTGCTATCTGGCACTACTTTGCTGAGATCCTCTGTTGCCTGAAGAGTTCCTCTGGTTTTATATGGTTGCACAGGTACAGAGCATTTGCATATGGATACAAAACAATGCTCTCCCTGGATTTTTTGATCATATTTTAGTTTTGACCCAGGTAAAGATGAAAATTAGAGGTCACATATTGCTCCAGATGCAGCAAGCCATGCAGAGGGCAATAAAACCCCTACAAAGTGCCAAGTTCCATGGCTGTTTTTTTATTTTGAGCTTCCCTAAGCCCAGTAAGGTTCCTTTCCCTTAAGGCTCCTCATTTCTCACACCTTTACATAGCACCAGACTCAGTCCTGACTACCTTCACAGAACCATCTTTGCCTCCTCTTCCTGACCACTGCCTCTCCACTCCCAAGTGCCCACTCTCTCTGCCTGTCAACTGAGCCAAAACAACAATGATTTTTCTGCCATGAACACACTGAATTTTGAAGAAATTCTCCAAAGTCATAGACTAAGCCAGTGCTTGAAGTAATGCCTCGAGGAGCAAGAAGTCTGTGGAGCAGCAGAGTCCTTCACACACTTTCAGCACAGCCAGGCAATTGTTCACTTCAGTTGCCATATGAGGACTCTTCATGGATCTCTCTGCAACTCTGTTTTCACCCAACCTGAAAGATTCAGATTTGTACTTCCCCCCCCCATAACATTTTAAAGGCCTCCATAAGTTCTTGAAAAGCATAGACAAGGGCGCAAGGTAGCCATTATTTTGGCATAATTTTACTTATTTCTGGGTGGAGTCAAAAAGACAGTCTGTCTTCCAAAAAAATGAACTGAAGAATGCCTTTGTCTCATGGTGGCCAAGCAAAAAGGTCCATCAGGATGAATAAAAAAAAACAAACCCAAAACATTAAAGGACTCTTAGCTTTGCTGTGGGCAAAGCTTTTCATAGAGCTTGCTGTTGACACCACTCTTCCAGGGATCTTATGTCACTAACCACTCCAAACACTTGCATGGGCAGCACATGTTGAACAGAATAGTCCATGTGGCATCCCTTATACTCAAATGGAGAGGGCTTTGAAGACACCAATGAGACAAGCCAGCTGCTGGGCAGGTCCATTGCTGACCTCTGATGGTCGGAGCCAGACTTACATGGCCAAGGACAATCTCCAGGACAAGGTGGAAGGATCCCCCACCCCTGGGTTTGTTACTCCTGCAGCTAACCACCCCAGCTGCTGAGCTGTTTATCTCAGACCACCTAAACATCAGTGACAAGCTCAGGGTGGAAAAATCAACTTGAAGGAAAAAAATTGCTTTGATCCAACTGTCTTATCTTCACAGAGACAAGTTTGAACAAAGTCTTGGATCACAGGAGTAGGAAGAGGTTGCAATTCAACAGCAAGACCACTATTGAAAATGGAATTGAGGGTCCCATAGTGTGCTCAGGCCTCACCTGACCACAGTGAATGTGTTCCCAACACACCAATGCCCAGCTATAGCACACAGGGAACCTCAGCATCCAGACTTCTCTCTGCTCAGCTGCATCAAGTCCAACAACAACACCATTGCAGCTACTGAAACCTCTGTCCCAGCAACCACAACTGGCTCAGGAGCTCCAGCCAAGTGATGAACACTCAGACTGGGATCCAGCAGCTCTGATGATCAGATGTGGCTGTAATCAGCGTTTCCTCACCACGGAGCCACACACCAGAAATCTTTAACCAGGAAATATGCTGCAGGAGGAAGGCACTGGAGAAGGGGTGAGGCACTTCAGACCAACTGCTCCCTCCCCACTCCCCAGAAGTCCTATGAGCTAAAATAACATT
Source organism: Merops nubicus (assembly GCF_000691845.1). Taxonomy (NCBI): domain Eukaryota; kingdom Metazoa; phylum Chordata; class Aves; order Coraciiformes; family Meropidae; genus Merops; species Merops nubicus. Next base: position 26,713 of record NW_008596726.1, on the reverse strand, counting down.
TCTTTCAGCAAATGTCAGAAGGAGGAACTTTCATGACTCATCAGCTGTTGTTTTAGCCTGCAAGGGACTATAAATTACACTAATTAGAACATGGTATTTTTCTTGCAGTTATACAAAACACTGTCTCTTCCTGTGACATCTAAGAGCAGGGCCATCAAGCAGGAGCGTGTTCTGTACAAGTTTTGACTAGAATCCACAACTCACCAGCATGAAAATCCTTCTAGCAGCAAATTGGTGAGAGCTGGCAGAGTGCATCAAGAAAGCTGCGCTGAGTTATGAGAGGAGGGAGAGTAAATTAGTGGCCAATCAAACCTGCCCAACCAGAAAGGGAGCTGTTCCTTACTGTCAGGGACTACAGCACCAGGATCACTTTCACTCCAAGCAGAAAGTAAATTATGGGGTCTGCAGTCACTCACACCACCCGTCCATGTGGATAATGAGTTCAGCACTTGTGGCTCTGTGTTTTCTGAGAGCAGCTTATTTGCATGTAGCCACATACACACAGGCACCACCTTAGACAAGCCAAGCTGAAAAGCCTGGCTATAAGCTGCCACTTCAGTTTTCAAGCCTGAATTAGCCCAGCCAAGTAAAAGCAGAGATTTATTCAGAGCCCAACATCCTAAATCTGGCAATGACAACAGGCTGCTGCAGAGCCACTGCCCCGACTCACCTTCCTGGGAGGTTCTTCCAGGGACAGATACATAAAGGTTTTTTTCTGCCTGGTCTATATGTCCCCAAATGTGGCCACATATGTGAACAATGTGCCCACAGGATAATTGTACCGATGAGGAAGGAGCTGCCCCAAGGCAAAGCTGCTTCTTGCAGTGCCCTGCTCACCACAACGGTTTGAGGGCTTGGGCTGATTTCCCCCTTCCAAGAAGGGAGAGAATTGTTTGATCTATGAAAGCTGAGGGGACTCAGTTGCCCACTGATGGTACAGCTAAGCCCAGGGCTGCGGGACAGGCTGGATCTGAAGCAAGGACACAGATGATCAGCCCTGGCCAACAAGTTATCAGCTAGATCTTGCCACTTCTGTTTTTTTTCCTCTGAAAGCTGCATTTTTCTCCTGAAAAGGCAATGACCTTCCTCAAAACGAGAATCCCTGGAGTTCCACATCATCTTAGAGACTTTGTGAAGCTCAACACTAGTTATTTGATTGATTTTTCATAAAAATCTCATGTGTCACCATGGAGAAGCGACAGCCTATCTACACTTTGTATTGCCACCAGGCTTCTCAACAATGTGAAAAGTTTTCAAAATAAAAAATAAACTTTTTTTTTTTTCTTTTAGTAAAGGACTGCCATTGGGATTGCAACACCAAGACACAAGCCAGAGCTCTGCAGCCCCCCAGAAACTTCCAACATGGACACAAACCTTCCAGCAACACTGTGCTTCACGTGGAGGTTGGGGATGGGGGGAACCGTGAAGAGCAGAGCCCTCAGAGCTGGGCCGGGCTAAGAAACAAGCTCCTTTGGCACCAGCAAAGCCTGGAGGAGCATCTCCCCAGCTGTTTGGAGCAGGGACCTGCAGGGGTCCCTCTTACTGCTCCTCGCGGGTCACCACCACGGCGGCCAAAAGCAGCTGGAGAGCGAGCGCTGGGAGGCAGCTGTTACAACAACCTCCCCCCCCCTCCCGGGTGGGGGGCACGGAGATGGACCCAGCCAGCTGCAGATGCCCCCCCTGGGACAGGCCCCCCAAGCGCTGGCTCCCTGCCCCGCCGCCCGCAGGGATGCGCCGAGCTCCTCACCTGCAGCCACCTCCTCGGGGAGGACCATGCCACGGCTCCTTCACCCTGCCTGCTGGAGTTAGCAACCCCAGGAGCTCGGCAGGGTCTGGCGGACATCTGGCCACTTGGATTTCCAGACAGTGACTCATCCACGCATCCTGGGACAGCAGAACCTGCAGCACTGGGAAGGGATGTTACCAAAGGTCCCGTTTTCTCTCCATTGTGCAAGCTTTCATTGGCACCTGAGCCTCTCACAGACCAGAGAAGCAAGGCTAGTTTGAGTATCACAGCCACCCTCCAAAACCAGCCCCTCTGGCAAGGCACCAAGCCACCAGATGAGGATCCACAGGAAGATCTGAATATGCAGCTCTACAGTCCAGGGCATTGGCAAGAGAGCAACAACCTAAGTTAGAAAATTAATTCCTTAAACAGAGGGAAGGATTCAGAAAGTTTGTTTCTGCTGCTTGTCACAAACTGCAGCCCAGGTGCAATGCTGGCAAACCTCCTGAGCACAAAAAGCCACCAGCACCCTGGGCCAGGTTAGCAGAGAGCAGGTCCTTGCCCTTCACACTTGACTAACACAGCACAGTCGCCCAGGAGCTATCAACATTTGAAGAGCCCTAATCTGGAATAACACTTCTCAGCCAGAGGATTGTGAAAGACAAACAGGACACTGCTAGGTGCTGGAAATATTATTCCTTTATGTACAGAAAATGTTGATACTCCACAGCTGGCCAAGATCCACATCATCTTTTTGAACCATGGGCCCAGCACTTTTCTCACTGGGGTTTTTTTAAACCTTAACTTCACAGTAAATAGAGTCAAAAGAGAGGAAAAACCTTTGGTTTCTGTGAGGGTACCATCATTCCAAAGAGCAGAGAGATGCTGGTCTGGAAGGTCTCTATGTGCTGCACGTGCCATAGAAGGACTGAGCAACCAGAAGCAAAGCCAGGTAGAGACACCTACACTTCATGGTATATTTATCTTGTCCACAGACCTGCTGTTCCTCACCCCTAGAGATTTTCAGCAATTTCCATGAGTGTCTCTGCTCCCATGGGCTGTGCCCAAACAGGAGGGAGCCCCTAGACCCCTCTGCTGCCTCCCAGCCCCACCCTGCTCTGGGAAGGCAGTACAGGTCTCTTCTGCAGGAGGCTTGCTCAGTAAAACAGACAGCATATGGCATCCCACAATCAGCCTTATGATCTCATCTTGTCTGACTGCTATTTTTACAGCTTGCTATTAATAAGCATAAACTAGGAATCTAAGGTGCTGTCATGTTGGATATTCACACACTTACAGCCCAGATGGTGCTTTATCAGGATTACAGATTGCCAGGCAGAGGGAAGGGAGCCCTGCACAGCTGCACACGGGCTGGACTCCTCATTCCCAGCTATAAGTAGAGCATGGACAAGGCAGGAGAACAGAGCAACCAGTTTGTCCTCAAGTGAAAGACAATTACCTGTTAGCAAAAACCATAGCACTAGTCCTACCTGGGTGAACTGATGGAGGATGAACCACAATTTGTAGCTCCCATGGGCTTCAGCAGAACAAAGCTCCCTCAGGGGACTGGGTGGGTATATACTCTTTGAGCAAGGCCATCAGCTTGACAGCTGAGCTCCATAACTTTCATTATTTCCACCCACCCTGCTGCCTAGCACCTTCCCACAGTGTCAGCAGAAAGGAACTCAATTTAGAGCACTTGTGGGGAGGCTTACTGACTCTGCTCTCCTCCTAGACCTACCCAAAGTCCTCACTGTCTTCAGGGCCCCTCCACCAGTGAAGCCCAAGGCAGGACTCAGCTGGTAATTAATGCAGCCTTCAGGCTTCACGCAGTGGTTGGGGAGAAGTGTGCTCCTGAGACCCAAGAGCAAGTCAAACCCACTGTTCCATGACCTACAGATAGGAAGAACACAATTTCTTTGAAATCAGCAATATCCAGAGGAAGAACAAAAGGGGGAAAATGTCCTCCAACACATAGGAGGCATCACACGGAGCTGGGCACGGTCATGAGGAAGGGGGCAAAACACAACTCTCAGGTGACAACCAGAAATGAGTGTTCTAGAGATGTGAAAGACCCATCTGCAAAAGGATGGGGGAAAGAAAAAGTGTAGAAACGGGTCAGGGAAGGCACAGTGTGAGAATAAGGCCACAGGAGGAGGAACAGGAAGAAGGTATAAAGTTATATATAAGAGGAACAAGGCTGGCTGAGAAAGGCAATGGGAATTGGCTATTCCAAGCAGCCCAAAACCACTGTCCAGCTGTGTGCAGCCCTAGGGATGGAGACCTGGAGGGGCCTCTTGTCTCTAATGCCTCTCGCTGACCTTCACGTGGGGCTGTGTGTGACACTGATTTATTGTACCCCACCAGGGACACCACTGCAGCAATGCATTAAAATCCAGCTGCTTTCTGCTGCATGCAAGAGAGCCTGAGATTCCCCTGGACCTCAAGGGAGGTTTGAGAGGGGGCCTGCACTGGCTTGGCTCAGGGTTTAATTTAAAAAGATGTTGGGTTCTTTAAACAGGCTCAGGGTTGCCTCTTTGGCATGCTTAGCTGATCCTCTCCAACTCCTGCTAGCTTCCAGAGGAGCACTGGGGACTCAGGCACCTTTCAGGATGGGGCTGCATGACTGCTCAGCCCCAGCTTTGGACAACTTTTGTCCCCTGCTTCTTCTCTCTGGTCACTCCAGTCCCTCGCCATCCTCTTCAGCCAATTCCTTCAGCTTGAGCTGAACCTGCCTGATTTCACCCCCAGCCCATCCTCCCTCTGGTTCCTCTGAGCCACAGCAAAGTTTGGGCTGTTTCATGGGGCAGTCATGCATTGTCCATCCCCATCCCGGGTGGGGCAAAAGGAGGGGGAGATGGGGATGTGGTAAGGCCACATCATGCTCTCAGTGTTTTGACCAGCTGGTAAACCACCAGGGAAACTGAGAAGGAAGAAGGACACAAGGAGCTCTTGGCAAGGAGTTTCTGGATGAGTTTTGGCTATGGAGGAGACAGGATGGAGAGGAACAGGAATGATGAAAGGCTTCCCAAAACCGGGTCCATAGCATAAACGCATTCCAGCTCCCTGGCCCCTAAGGAAGGAGCAAACCTCAGAGGCCCCACAGCACTTTCCTCCCTTCCATCTCCAGCCCGGGCATCCAGGGCCCTGCCTGCAGCTGGCTGCCTCCCCAGGAGGCCATCTCCTCCTCTCCTCCAGCTGGAGAACACACTGGGGAGCCAGCTCGGCTTTGAAAACAGAAAGGAGCGTCTTAATGTGCCATTGTTCAGTGGGTAATTGCTTCCTTTCTTTCCCTCCCCCCTGGGAAAGCCGGGGGCAATTCCTTCTAGCTGGAGGCAGCCTCCTCCAGGCTTCTACTTAAATCCTTAAGAGAGACTTTCCAAAGAAATAATTGCTGCCTTTCTACTTCGAAGTCTTAACGAATATCTTCCGACCTCATTTCAACACTTAGTGGGGTTTATTTAGGTGATGAAGGGATTGGCTTTTTTTTTTCTTTTATTCCAGCTCCTGCAGTCTTTTCTCTTTTCTCCCTTCCTGATCCTTTTTTCCTCTTTCAATCCCTAAAAAGAAATATACATTTTAAGGTCCATTCAGAACTCTTCTTAGGATTCAGTGTTGTGCAAATTTAAAATGACTTCCAGCAGTAATGTTTAACTCTGAAAAATAAGGTGCTTTGGATCAAATGAAATAGGACTTTTAAGTAAGAAATATTAGTTTAGCCCTCAATATATTCCTGCTTAATGGAAGCTAAAATTTAAATCCTTGCTCTCAAAGGACAAAATCGTCCATCAACTTCTTTACTAAAGCCTATAAACATCTCAGGAGCTGAGGAGGTCTCATCAGCTCAACACAGACAGCATATGATATGAAAACTTCTGAGAAAAATGGATTTAATAAAGCAAATATGGTTTCACTGGATGGTCTCACTATAGTAGCACTGACACAACCTTCTTTTTCATGCATGAAAGAACTGCACATTGGTATTCAGTGAGGAAGGCAAAAGTGAAGATCAAGGAATATGTAGCCCTGGTCTCCCTAGGAGGAGAAACCACAGGCAGTGGTGGGCTGTGAGGTGGATTGGATTCTGCTCCACAGGGGAGCTGAAGCCTCCTGTACTTCCAGGAAAATCACTGCATTAGCACACTGCATCGTGAGTCTCCCAGTCAGAGTCTATGCTCAACGTCTGGATTTTTCCCTAAGCTTCTCCTTTAGTCCCCAGGAGACCAGGGCTTTCTCCTTGCTGCAAACCACTGGATGACTCCATTCTCTGCAGCTCCTGCTAGCCTGGTGGGCTGTGAACCTGTGGGGTGCTCTGAAGAGAAAGGATGGCTGACCAACCATTCCTCCCTGGTGGAAGAGATGAGGAGGGAGAGGTCCCAGGTGGGCTAAAACAACAAGAAAGGGCAATGCAGACATACCTGCTGCACAGGGACGTGCACTGTTACCTGGTATCTAAGTGCACAAGTTGGATTGCTCCTTCACCAGAGGAAAGAAGTTGAATATAGAAATGAAAGGCTTAAAAAAATGACTGGGCTGACAGTCTCCAGCACGACTTGGTTTTAGGACTATCTAGGCACATGACAAGTACAGATAGGCATAGTGACATTTCAGGTTTTCGGGACACCCCATATGACAAAAAGGTGAGAAAACACTGAAGACACACATTCCATATAGTGTAAGAAACCTAAAATCACAGATGCACTCAAGACTGAGAGGGAGAGATTCCTGTTTGAGTGCTGACCCTTGACAGCCATAGCAATCTAGCAGGCTGGACATCTGTTCCCATTCCTTCCCAAAGCAGTCTTGGAGCCTGTGTTCTACATGCTGTCACAGTGCAAGCACTGAGCAGGAGCACCTGGAGCTTAGGAGCCCCTGAGTTGGTTAAAGCCCATGTGAAAAACAGGGGGAAAAAAAATCATGAGGAGTCCCTACAGAGTTCAAGAAAACATCTGAACCCTTTCCAGCCCATAGGCAAGTTCAGAGCCAAGCAAATATTTCCCAACACCTCAGTCTGTCACTTGGGTTTTGCCTCCTTATCTATGGACTGGCCACGTTGCATTCCTCCTGCTCTCCAAAAGGCCAGGAATAAATCACACACAAATGGTTTGGATGCCTGAGACTTAAGCTCTTGCTTAAAGTTAAGCATGTGGTTAAGTGATTTGCTGGTGAATATAAGCTCTGGAGCATTTTGCTGAACTGGGCCTAATGGGCTTGTCTCAGTGGAATAGTCAGATTTGTAGAAAAGCTAAAAATAAATAAATAAATAAAAATTCTTCAGTCAATCCCATTATTTCAGAAGTTCAGAAAGTGGGTTGGTTTTTTTTTTTTTGAATGCTTCAGGCATAGTTCTGCAGGGAGGGTGGTCTTATTTCATCAAGGGAACTCATCTTCATTGCATATATGGACAATTTATACCTGTGAATTGCACCAGCTTCCTCTCCTCCCTCTCCAATAAACAACCCCAGATAAGTGTTCTCCTAAGTGAATGTATTGGCAGAACAAAAGGTTCTTTGTGAACAATACATTTATTGTTCCCTTTTTAAAAAAAAAAACCAAAAACACATTAAAATTGAGCCAGGGGGGCTGGGGGGGGGGGGAATGTAAAGAAGGGATTTGTTTTTCCTGCTGTAACACCTTCTCAAATGAACATCATTGCTAAACAAAGACACATCAGAAGATACTTTTAATTAAATTGATTTCTGGGAGAATTCAATGGATTTCTGCCAGTTTACACCAGCAGAGAATTTGACCCTAGGTGATTCTGTGTGTGGGAGAGATTTGTACTTCTGAGCTGGGGGCTTCAGGGGGATAAATGAATTTTAGATAGTCAATCTCTATTTGTGCTTATCATAGAGCAAAACCCTGAAATATCTTTACAGGTTGATCATAGATTGTCCTTATTGGAGATAATTCTTTCTTTAAAGAACAAGAACCTGAAAAAATGCTAAAAACTTGTGTATCTTTGGTTAATACATGCATTTGGTGAGGGCTGAGGGTGGGGAAGGGTGCCACTAGCCTAAAATATTTCCTTATTGTGAGCAGTGTTGATGAGGGACCAGTCTAGAGTGCACATGAAAGCTTTGCATGGGAATACCTCTGCATGCCTGCTCTTAGAAAATCAGATTCAGCCTTTGGAAGCTTTCCTTTGGCTGAGCATCTCTTCACATCTGGCAGCTTCTCTCACCCACCCTTCTCCCCAGGACTCTCCTGCTTTTTCAAAAGAATAAGGGTGTATAATCCTCAGCAACCCCTCCCTCCTCCCCACTTCAAGCCACTTTAGAAACCTCTGCCAAGAGCCTGCCTCTCTGGTACAGATTGGAGGAGAGACCAGATGTCCTCTCATCTTTATCTCTGCATCTGCAGGCTGCAAGTCCTGGAAACTCCTCTTCTTTGTGCCACCATGAGACAGATATTCATCTCATCCCAGGCCTATGGGCTGAGAAAATGACAACAAAATGCAACCTGCCAGCCCTGACTGGACTGACTGGTTAAGTCAATGCAGAAATTAGAAGAGTGGTTGCAGAAGGTCACATCAGGTAGGCCAAAAGCCAACTGATGTCTTGAGGAGTGGGTATTTTCCAGCAGCTGCCTCCTTTCCAGCTGGTAAGCTTGTCTAGCTTGTCTTGTCCAGCTTCTTCAGGAGAATTTGAAATAACTCCCTGCTGCTCTCCATCCTCTAGTAGTCACCTAAAAGCACAACAATGGTTTTAAGGAGGTACCTTCATCCATTTCAGTTGCAGATCTTCTCATGTATAGGATGCAGCTGATGATCTGTGCCAGGGTCTATGACCGTTGCTGTGGAGGAAGTTTTTTAAATGGCCAGTTAAAAGATTTTGGCTAAGGGCATGTCTCTCTTTCCATAACCATATGGAAAGTTTGATCACGGTGTCTCAGCACGATCACAGTTTTTTGTTCCCTGTAGAGATCTTATTTTGGTAGGAAACAGTTGCAGATCTTCTCATGTATAGGATGCAGCTGATGATCTGTGCCAGGGTCTATGACCGTTGCTGTGGAGGAAGTTTTTTAAATGGCCAGTTAAAAGATTTTGGCTAAGGGCATGTCTCTCTTTCCATAACCATATGGAAAGTTTGATCACGGTGTCTCAGCACGAGGTACACTCTTCACAGTTTTTTGTACCCTGTAGAGATCTTATTTTGATAGGAAACAGCACAGTTATGGAGAAAAGAATTCTTTAAACCAATAGCATCTTCCTCAGGCAGCTAAAAGTGCTTTTAAGTTTTCTGGAGATTTGCATATCTATTTATTACTACCAGTTATACAAACTCATTCTTCCATTAACAGGAGTCCATCCATCATTCTAGGCACCTTTTCACCACATTCAAATTGAGAGCCAACACCTAGACCTAGTACAACAGTGGGCTGTTTGTATGCTTCTAAAGTAAAAAATAGGCTGGCTTTCTCTTTCTCTCCTTAAATTTTTCTTTCCCTCATGCCTGGGAAAAAAAGTTGTGCATCACAAATATCCAAATAATCCCTGGGAAGAGGCCCAGGACGCCCTTCTCTTTGCTGCAGCCAGGGTCTCATTAAGTGGTGGAAAAGACAGCTTGAGGACCTTCCTCCTGTTGCTGTGTGTGATTTGTGTATCACAACGCAGAGTCAGCTCCAATCTTCAGGGTGCTCACAAAATCCCAGGACTTCCTCTGCATCTGCTCTTGGCACCAGCCAACACATGCACGCACCAGCCCAGGAGGAAGACAACGCTGGGTAAGGTCTCTCTCTCTCTGCAAATGAAGGTCTCTCTTCTTTGTTGGTGTTTCTTCACTCCATTGCCCAGTTAACGTGTCTTGTCCACACAAAGAGACAGCTTTGCTGTTTTCTTGGAGTCTTTCCCAGCACATTGGCTGCTATTCTCTGCTCTGATTCTGTTCCCTTGTTTTGAATGGATGATGTGCCCCCTTGGTCTTCATCAGATACAACTTTTGCCCCCTAGTTGATGGGGTTCTGAACCACACGGTCGTCTGCCTCACTGAAGTTCCAAGACCTTCACAAGACCTCCACATACATGCACTTCAAGTTACACAGCTTGATAAGAGTCATATACAGTGAAGAAGAAAAGGAAACATGTCAGGGAGAAACATATAGAACCACTAAGGTGGGAAAGACCTCTAAGATCACCAAGTCCAGCCATCACCCAACACTGCCATGACCATTATACCACAGTATAACTGTGCCCAGGACACATACATATTTTATATACATATATGGGGTGTGTAGTAGCTGAAGGACTCTTCAGCCTAGGCAAAGAGCTCCACTGGCCCATCCTGTGCCAGGATTGGAACCCAGAGCCCAGCTGCATTTGAAGATGCCCATGCAAGGCTGCAGGTTCTGGGATGGGGATTTGTTAGATGCCCTCATCTCCCAGACAAGCCTAGAGGGGTCAGGGAAAAGTGGGGAACACCTCCCCTTAGATAAGGCACTGTATGAAGCTTTGAAGAGACACCAGCCAGTTGTCCAGTGCCACTACTTGCCTAGTTTTTCCCAGACTACCTGCTGAGTGTACTCTGCTACCTTGCACATCCCTAAAAGCTTCAGGGGAAAATGGTATTTTTGTTCATTTGCAACTCAGGAAAGTTTGGTGCCAACATTGTCTTGAGCACTGTTCATCCTCCACCAGACGCTGCTGCATTTCCACGTTTATTCCTAGAGGACAATGTACAAAGATGATTTAGAGGTGATTTTTACTGAAGATACCCAAAAAGAGTGAGGAATTGCTTTTGCTGAACCAAGTCAGCTTGAAATCATCCAGAGAGGACTTATCAATGCCATTCTTATCAAGTGTTTAAGGGTCATATCTCCCCTGAAAATAAGATTCAGTCTTACTCTGAACCTTACAAATTGTTTAGTAATATTCCATTTTTTTTTCCCTTAAAAGCACAACAGGCAACTTTGTTTTTTACAACTGAGTAAAAAGTACTGAGTACTATAACAGCAATAAAACAACAAGGGTCGTTTATTTGAAATAAAGCTTCAGAACATGAAACTCCAAACCCACTGAAATATTAAGTTATTCAGTAATGCTGGAACCTCTTTCCTCTGTTTCTTTTAAATAAGGGTTCAATGAAATGGGCATAGTCCTGAAGCACGCTGAGCCTGGGACTCTCCAGGGTGTACTCTCCAACCAGAGCTTTGCCAGGGGACAGTTCTCTCATGGTGTTTCAAACATCTTCACTTGCCAGTAGCATCACTCTAACTGTCTTTTACATTTGCATGCACAGGCCCTTCATCTCCCAGGAGCCAAGAGTCGTTTTGAGATTGCACAGAAAGAGATAAGCTCACCCCCCCCCTGGTTGAAAGCACCCCTCTCTGCCCTGGGTTTCTGCAGCTCATTAAAAGCTGTCAGCACTGCCCAGCTCTCCTGGTGGGGGCACTGGGAATGGAAAGCAACATGAAGCTGACACCACAGAGAGCATCAGTGGAGGGAGAGCATCAGTATGGATGCTGTGAAATCTCAGAGAGATTTCAAGATGCTTCCCAAGACCTCGACTTAAAAAAAAAACAAACAAACAAACAAACAACTGCAGGTTAAAAAAGAGTTAAAAAGTATGAATTTTTGTTTGGAGCAAACGATGTCCTTGGAATATATGAAACATCTATTCCCAGCCATCAGCTTCTACCATATGGCACATGCATTACTTTCCCTTCAAAACACACTTGCAGTTGCAGGCTCATACCTCACATTCAGCTGCTGGGTTGTGACAGAAAAGTCCACTTGGACAAAACGTGTCAGTCTGGCGAGTTGATGGTGTTCAGATGGTGGTATGGAAGCTCACTGAGACTCTCCATTCCTGTTCAGTGTCTGAGTACTGCAGCGTGCAGCCTGCTGCGAGGAGTGAACATCTTCAGCCAAATTATCACTAGGATTAGCCAAACTAATTCAACTCAGATAAGTTCTTCAAATCTTTTCTAAGGCTCCAAGCAAGCTTTCAGTGAGGATTTATTTTGGCATGTCTGTCTCTTCTATCTCACGATCCTATGCTGCAATGGAAAAGAAAGATTTCAAGACTTTTTTTTCTGGCAGTTAAAAGAAGAGAGGGGCCTCTCCAATTCATTTGCAATTTACAGGTTGAAAACATCTGATCTGTACGATCCAAATGTTTCACATTTCTTAGCCTCAACAAGAAAATACCTTGCAATATTTTCAGTGCAGCTGGAAGCAAAGACAAGTGGATTTTTCATCTTAAGATATATCCAATTTAACATCTTTGGATCAAATTAAGAGGAGAAGTGAAGCAGAGCACGAGTCGCAGAAATTCTGTGATCCATCTCAGAGAAGGTGTTTTTGCTACGTGACAGTGCCCGTCCAAATCTGTTTCTTAGTGACTTTTTTTTGGACCAAACACACAGAAAAAAAAAATCTTGGATCATGCCTTGAAACCTGCTAAGTACCCCATCCTCATTAATACAACCAGTCCTGCCTAGGACCTGGGTTAGACCGAGATCAGCCTCACAGTTTTGATGTGACCTCCTGAGGTTTAATTTCCTTCCTCCCTGAGAGCAAGATCATAATTATTGAGGTATTAGCTGACACGCACTGACTGATTTAATCTAAAATAAATACTAATTGCAGACACATCATTAAAAAGGAGAGACAATGCAAGTAAAGATCCACTCATAGTTATGGACACACTCCGACTGGGTGATGAATTTGATGGGACAGCTTGTTCTTGCTAACAGTACAAGTCTGTAATAAAAAGGAGCCTGAAACAGAGGGGATGGCACAAACCTAGAAAGGTCAACCCCAAACACATCAGCACACACTGTACAGCACAGCTGCAGGAACTGCTTATGTCCAAAACTACACGAAACGAGTCCTCTGCTGCTCAGCCCACCCCACCCCACATCCCTCACGTACTGCTACCAGCTCTGTAAAGACAAGATTCACCCCCCAAGCTCTGACCCTCCTCAGCTCTACCTCTACACCAGGATGAAAGCTTCAAGCATAATTTTATGTCACTTTTTAGACCTACTTCCTCACCTCAAGCCTGGCTCTATCCCCACAACATTTTCTGTGTAAATGTCAGGAGGTCCCAAGCAGGCATGAAAAAAATCCTAGCACCTCTGACAGCTCACATCTGGGTTTGGCTCTTTTCCTTTTTTTCTTGAAGCTTTTTCTTGTCTTTCAGTATGGAGTTCAAGCCCTTGTTCCCTTTTCCCTAAAAGTGATCCAGCCACTTACGGGATTCTCAGTGAGATCATTCTGGAAATATTTCCAGTTGGAGGTCTTTGCTTGGGGATTTTTTCTTTATTTATTTTGTCCTGTGCTTGGCATCAGTTACAGGTGCTTTTCCTATTTTGGATGGAAAGGATATTAAGCAGTATTCCTAACGGTCCTTTTGGCCTTTTTTCCATTTTTTTTATTTTTTTTATTTTTTTTTAATTTGCCAAAAAACCTTTTGATGGAACATCCTCCCCTGGCCCCCAGTCTGACAGGATTCCCTGACCTGCATAACGCTGTCCAGATTGAAGCATGAGAAACATTTTGAAAATGAACTATGTTGAAGTCTGGGAGTTATTAGCTGCCAAGAAATCCCAAAAGCTTTTAAACCTTGTTTGCAGCTGCAGAGTAGGAAACCTAGGTGCTATTCATAGAGGAATTCAACAGGAACTGTAAATTCATGGCAACTTGTTGCTAAAATACTAAAGCAAAGAATTTAAAGAGACTTAAAAAAGAGCAACTCAAGCCATTACAATGCCAAAGTGACTGATTGAAAAGGAAGTTTGAAAATTTTCAGTATGCCTAGATGGGATATAAAACTCAGACTGAGGCAAAGCAGCATATGCTCTAAAATCATGTGTCCTCTGCAGTCAATTGCACTTCAGGGCTGAAAGAGGAGGGTGAAGAGCTTGTTAGCACTCCAGGATGGGAGATTTTTGTTATGGACCTGGCACGGGGGAAGGGCAGGGGAGAGGGCTAGTCAAAGACCAGGATCAATGAGTCAATAAATGTCTTTGTCACAAAAAAAACCACTTCAGTCCCTGTCACTACACTCTATTTGCTATAATATCAGCAAAATGGCCCCTTCCCCATTAAAATAAAAGAAATGAGGGTGAATATTAGGTGGCTTCACAACTAAGAAGGGTTTTTGAAGAGTGTTGGCACACAATTAAAAGTTTTTGGGTTATGTTGGCTTAATAGATGGTGCTCATCAGCCAGGTGATGGTGTGTTCTCCCAGCCCAGGCCACAATCCTTGCCATGAGCAAGTCATTTCCATTGCACAGGGCGGCAGAGCAGGAGCAAGCCAAGGGTGAGTTACAACAGGTCAACTTTCCTCTTCCAATAGCTGGTGAGAAGCGTGTGTTGTCCTCTTTGTCTGCTCTCCTGCATGCAGAACAGCTAGCAATCCAGTCAGCAAAGTCCTAAGCTGCAAACACCTTTTAGGGAATGATCTCATCCTGAACAAAAGCTAAATAAAATAACTTGATAAATCACCGTTCCCCTGTGTGCACAAGCACACACCAAAAAAAAAAAGAAGTCTTCCTGAATGCTGAACTGAGCAGCTGCTTCAATTTTTAAGTCATTTTTAAGGGAGGAGGAGCTTGATTTTCAGATCATTCCCTAAGTGCAGCCTCTGAAAAAATCAGGTCCCATCAAGTTGCCTTATGTTCAATCCCTTCAACAGAAGCATCCCAAATGAACTTGTCACTTGTCACCATTTTTTCCAAGGACTCCAGAAGGAGAAACAAGATTCTCAAGGCAGAAAAATACTTTTGCACACCTGGCTTGTACTACTTTAAGGAAAATTACTCTCAAGAGCTAATTAAAATGCATGATTTCCCCCCTCTAGCTCTATAGATTAATCTATTTCATTTTCAAAAATCTCATTTTTTCCCATCACTTCAAGTATTCAGAAGAGATTACATTATTACAATCATAACTTGGCCTCAGTCCCAGAACATAGAGATGAAGAGAGAAAAGGCTTTTGTTGAGCACACACACACACTCACACACACACACCCCAAGCAGTCGATGTAAGTGGTTGGTACTTTGGACAAAATCAAAGCACATTAATCAGCTAATAGGGATGGGGAGGGGGATCTAAGTTCTTATGACAGAAGCTGTGAAAGTGAAAGGTTTCAAGTGGAACGTACAGCCAGTACAAGAGGAAAAAAAAAAGAGCAAGGAATCTGATGAAAAACTATGAGGAGATTTCTTATTTTAGCAGAGAAAAGCACAGATCTTGGTGTTGCAGAACCAATGAAATGGAAGAGACACGTTTTAACTGGGCTCAGCAGTGTCACTGGGCACGACCACATCCAGGAGAAATCAAGACACCTTGATCAGCCACATCTTCCAGACAGTCTGAAGCCTTAAGAGGTTAAAAAACTACTAGTACAGTAGCTAGATAAAGCAGCTCTACTGTAATGAAAGAGTTGCAAGGAAAATAAAAAAAAACATAGAAAAACTACGTTGTAAGTTAAGATGCTCCATTAGAGTGCAGCCACTCAAACTTCCCCTGGAAGAAACCAATCCCTTGAGGTGAAGGGACCAGATTTCATGCCAGTTATGCCAAAGTACTTTCTTTAAAATTCATGTAAGCACTGGGAAGTTCACACAGCTAAACGAGAGCAGAACAGTTGTCCCCACAGGATGCCTCCTCCCAGCACTGCCATCCCCCCTCTGCTGCAGATGTTTGGGGAGGGGGAACAGCTTAGGCTGTGGTTCCACATCTATTAATATCACATCTGTTGTACTCCCAGATTTCATAGCAGGACAGATTTGATCTGGATCAAGCACAAACACATTTCTGTTGAATCAGCCCAAGCACACGATATGATGTGCTCCAGTTTTAAGCTAGTTGGCCACATTATGGCAGCCTGAAGAGGACAGACAGTGTTGGACTTGGCAGAAAGGTTGCCAGGATAAATTTATGTCACCAAAAGAGCTGAATGCATTTGAACCAGCTTGTGAATTTGCACGAGATCAGGCCTTTGCATTGCAGGGATTAAGTTCTTTTGATCCACTGCTGGACATCTTAAACCAGATGTGTCAGCGCAGACTCCAAATCCTAAACCCATGTGTGCAAGATAGTCACCATTCAAAAACAACAACAAAAAAAAGAAGACAAATTCAGAAAACAAGCTAAGTTTTACAAGAGTCTTCCCTTTTCTTGCTGAATCAGGGGCTGATGGCCAGTTGGCACAGGTTAAGGCAGGGATGCTGGTACTCAAGACATCATTGTGCCCTGACGCTGCAGCTCCCCACGAGCCTAGGGCTAAAGGGCTCTTCTGAGGTGGGGGCAGCATCTCAAAGCAGGGGGGGGAAAAAAATAAATAAATAAACTTCCATTTTCAATTTCATTGGAAGGATTTGGGTTTTTAAATTATATATTTAGTGAAAACACAAATAATTCATGAGTGTTTTCAAATACATGAATAATTCAAGCTGGAACCGAAATAGCTAAATCATCAGGGCCATCATCCTCATAGAGGCATCCAGGATAGGTTATTTCAAGTACGTTTCACTGCAGACTGGCACGTGCACAAATTCACTAATAAGCAGCTGCAGCCATGCCTTTTAGCCTCCACAAAACCCAGCTAGTCACAAGAGTCCAGACTCAGGACGCCAACCCTATAGCCGAGATGCATCTGAGCCCTAATTGAGCCATGGGTTTAAGAGTAGGGACAGAACCAGCTTGAAATCCCATTTTATAGCTCCTCAAACCACATCTGAACCATGTGGTACATGTGTGGCAGTGAGGAACAAATTATCTGAACACCATACAACTGTTCACTAGCAGCTAAGTCCAAGCTCTAGCAACCAGCATTCTTGCCTGCATATTTGTGGCTGACATTGTGTAGACTTTGAGGCATGGATATTTGTTAATTTGAATTCTGTGTATTTTGTGGGCAGTGAGGGTGTAATACTGAAAGCTTAACTTTGCTGCGAAAAAGTTTGCACTTTTATATATATATATATATATATGGAAATCTGGAATGAGCTGGGCAGTTGGAGACAGTAGCAAGAATTCTCAGAATCAGAGAAGCTCAATTTTTTAAGTGGCTTTTAATGACAGTTTCCTCTACTTTGACACAAATGGATTTTTACCTTTTTTAACTACTCCTCCAATTTTGTTTTCCAAATGTATTTTTCATTTCCAGTTGCATTTTTATTAAAAATTGCATTTTACATTTCATTTACCCTCTTCCACCCAAGAGCATCAGTTAAGGCCACTCCTTATTTACTGACACAAACTGAAATCCTATGGATATTTTGTCAGGTAGTCAAGGATATGTTTAGCTTCCTAAAAGAGCAGTAGTTTATCTTTCAGATTTTAAGCATAAAGCGTTTGCCTAAAACCAGCCTCTGCTTTGACATTTCATTTAATTTAATGCAGAATGCCAGAACTGTATTCCAGCCTATGCATCATCCTACCTCCAGCCTCCTCCTCCTTGCTCTGGCCTTTGCACCACGCCTGGCCAGCCTCATGCCAGGAAGAAATTCAAAACCCAAACCCAGAGAACTGCCAATTCAGCATCAGCTTAAAAGCTAGTAGCTGTTGTCACCTCAGGCTCTGCAACCACTAAGCCCAGAGGAGAAGCAGCTAAACCTCACAAAGAGCTCTGTGCAGGAACACAGTGTTTGTTCACCCAAAGAGCTGGGATGCTGATGGCCACCACAGTGCAAAGGAAAAAGGAGTGGAGCATTTCTGGCTATGAGGAGAGTCTTCTGCTTAATGAAGTCTTGCTGCATCATCTTCAAGATCTCCTTGTCCCAGAGGGGACATGGCTCCTCTGTGCTCCTGGCACAGGAGGACATTGGTGCATCTGATCAGCAGCTCCCCTGTGACTACAGCCAGAGCCCTGGACAATCAGCGTGGAGGACAGGGAACTTTTAGAAAGCAGTAATTAAGTGAATAGCTGTCCCACAGCCCCTCCTGTGTGCCACTGCAGAGGGAAGCTGTCTGGGGTGGGTTAAGCAGCTATTCTGTGGCCAGAGCAGACACTGACAGAAAGAAAAACCTATTGGAAAGAAACTATAAGAGTAACATTTCATTAAATGCAGGAGCTGTGTTATGGTAGCGATATCTTTATCTCTGGTGGCATTGTACATCCTCTGCTTATCACCCCAGCTACATCTCAGGAAAAACTTGGGGTTCAGAACAACGGCCAGAAAAGTGTTATGTGGTAAATGCCTCACACTAAGTGTGCTGGAGCCACATCTCCTCTTACCCTCTGATCTTGGGAAATATAACAGCTCATTCATTTCTTCTTTTTTTCTCAGTTTTGTAGGAATTCTCCCATTGTAATGAGCCTTTGACCTAACCTCCATTTCTTCTAACACTGCCTGACATCTTCCCATCATATGTTAACAGTGTGTGTCTTCAGTGAAAAGCAAACCATCGCTGGTGCTCTCAGGCCCCAAAGAAAAGCAACGTGGAGGAAGAAAGAAAGAGAAACCTCGACCTCGCTGGTTCTTCCCAGCGATCTGTTGCTCCAGCAACTGCAAGTCAAACAATGATGTCAAGACGACAGCGCTGGCCACTTCAAACCCCCGCATCCAGTTGCCACAGCAACTAGCTTTTAAAGTTAAGTGATGCAGGGAGTTCTCTTTTAGTAAAAACAAAAAGAGAGAGAGAAAGTAGAGGAGGGTGAAGGATGTTTACCTGGGGCTGTGAGATTAGGGACTGTGCTGTAGCACCCTGCCGAAGGGCCCTGGCAGGGAGGAGGAGGAGGAGGGTGCTGTTCCCTCCCAACGGAGCAGAGCAGCTGCTTGGAAGCAAATTGCTTTGCTCTTCCTTTAACCAAAGGAAATGCCAGAGAAGCAAACTCTGCTGCCAGATGCCACATGGACACCAAATGTTCCCCCCTGGCTCACAGCAGCCCGCGCTGCAGAGGCACCGAGGGGAGGGCTGGCTGCCTGGCTTTCATCCCTCCTGCCCTGAGCTCCCTCAGCTGTTGCAGACCCATCTGTCCCACGAGCCACCAGCCACGCTGGGCAGCTTACAGGCTTCAAACGAGGAGGACAGGTGCTGGGGGGACACGGGGGGGCCCTTTGGCCACCCCTGAGCAGAAGCCCTTCTCCAGTCCCCGCTCCCCTCTGGCCCTTTCCTCAGCCTCCTGGATAGCTCTTTTGTTTGGGACCATCAGTTCGTAGCTTCCCAAGAACTGAACTCCACAGCAAAAAGGTGCACCAACTCCCCCAGCCCTCTGCATCTAAAGGGCTCAGAGAGGAAAGGGGGGGAAAGCTCTCTGCATCCCTGGGAGGACAGGACCTGTCCCCTTTTGAAGGTTACAGCCAATGCTTTGGTTGACCAGACCGTTTACTCACGTGGTTCTTTGCACTTGGAGCATGTTGCTTCCCAGAGCAGCCATCCACACAGAGCTGGGAGATGAGACACGACCTTCATCCATGCTCCTTGCTTGGAAAACCTCCCTCGCTGACCAGCCACACCACAGACCTCCTGAGGAGCCACTTATCCCCACATGCCTGCAAGGAACAACGTGATTAACTCTTCCACTGATTCATTCTTATCCATTTATCTAATACAAACTGTTTCTTACTCCATTAGGCCCTTACCCTCACTGAGTAATCCCCAGTTGTATCATGCTTTGGAATTAGTCTGTAAGGTCCTCAGGGCAGGGATCAGGCCTTGGAAGGTGCCTCACAGACTTTAGGCCATTGCTAAATTAATAAGAACGTAATAAAAGTATTAGAAAGCTCTACCGAGGGAGGCATTGTTATGCCCCAGAGGCAGCATATCTGGTTAACAACCCTGAAAAGAAATGCCAACAACATTAGCCTCTGCCCCTACATCCCTTTGCCTAATGTAAAATTAAATAGCTACAAATTACCTATCTATTTTTCTATCTGCCTAGGCAATTAGCCCACGCTCATTACTGGACATATGGGGATATATCCAAGCACGCAGGCGCTCCTCAGGACTGAAGGCACAACACACACCGTGCCACGAGTGGATTCTCCCAGGCCTCTGCTCCATGGTACAATATGCCACTGAACCCCCCAATACACTGGGCCATCCGAGGAGAGCAGAAAAACCCTACTTCCTCCTAGGGGAGGGAAAAGCCTGCAAAATCTGACAAAAAAAGTGCCCAAAGTGCAAACCAAGAGCCAACAGCGGCTCACAGGCTGCAAAGACACTATCAGACAGAGACAGCCAGCCAGGGATGTTTACTCAAGTGGGAAAGACAAACACCAAACCATAGGCAAATGTGTCTCGGGGCATTTATTTCCAATTAAAGCTCATGCATACATCTCCATCAACTTGAGGTGCACCCTCCTGATTAGCAAGCCTGTCGCCAGTGGTGCACGGTCAACAATAAATCCACAGAATTGCAGCAATGGGGCACGTGAGCATCAAGACAAATATGCTGGAGGAACAGTCCACCTGAGGTTCTCTGGTCAGCAGCAGTGAATGGACCCCCCCCTTCTGCTCCAGCACAGACACGGGTTGATTTGGGCACAGCAGCAGCCCCCCCACCATCACTCTGTTACACAAGGAATGTTGTCTCAAATGCACTTTAATCCAGTGAAGTTCAAGCCCTCTGTTCTTGCAGTTTGATGGTAATGCTATATTTTTATTCAGTGCAGGATCAGAGGTCTGATGAAACCTCATGTTGCCAACATAAAAGTAGAAGGAGCTTTAGCTAATCCCAAGGAAAATGAAGTCCACCTCTTTTCCCTGCACCACTCCTGAAAAGAAAGAAAATGCAAACCCCACGTTTGACTCTCTTGGAAGAGAAAATTCCCTGCAGTCCTCAGATGGTTAAAACATGCAGCTTTAGTAGGCTGCATAAGGAATAGCAATTACATACCCTTCACCTCTTGCCAGCTTGGGTTTTTGTGGTTTTTTGGTGGGAGTTTTTTTGGGGTTTTTTTGGTGGGGTTTTGTTCTAAATCTTTCAACTGTTTTTTTTTCTTCTGGGGGACACAATCTCACCCTGCAGGAGAAGGGGTGGTTTAAGAGGGGAAAAACCAGGAGAATGGAGTGCAGGGGTTGCTTCCACGTCATTAAAAAAGAAAAAGAAAAAGAGGAAGAAAGGCCAGGTCTGCAGCAGAGCTCTCCTGGCCATATTAAAGGAGCAGGTGCTGTACTGAGTTAATTTATCTGGGAGGAGACCTGAGCAAATCCCAGCAGCCCCGCTGAGCAAAAAAAACCTTTGTGTGCTGACACAAAGCCCTCCCCGCCGCAGCGCTTCTCTTGCTGTCTTCCCTTCCCTCCTCTTCAGCTTCTCCTAATTGCAGGGCTAATGTCCTCTGACAAGTGCCTCAGATGGCCCAACGACACCCCTATCACCCACCCTCCCTGCCCCACTCCCCATCCCTGCTTGTTAGGATTTTCACAGCACCCATCCCTACAAAGCCCAGGCTGCTCTCCATTACTCTCCAGCACAACCATGTCTGCTGAGAAGCTCCAAAATACTTCCTCCACCACACTGGGGACAGGGTTGCTTGGCCATTATGACATTGCTGCAATGTTTGGCATAAGGAACAGTGCAAAACGGGGCTCCAAACGTTCCTCTTTTGAGGCTGCAAAGCCAGGAGCCACATCAAAGAGGACTGCTTGTCTGATGTTTGCTTTGAATGATGGTGTCTGAGGGAGGGGGTCTATCTGCCTGCCATGCCATGAATATGTGCATTATTGGCATAGCCTCCAGCCACGCCACAAGCTGTGTGTCAATTAAAATGTGGATCTGGAGAGCTTCAAGCCCAGGCACGTAGGGATGGGAAGTAAGGCTACTTATGAAATGATTGAAAGAGGTAGATGGTCTTCAGGAGAGGTAGAAGGTCTTCTGTGGACAACAAAAAGAGGGCAAGGTTCAACAAGCATAATTTTAGCATTTCTTACTCCTAAATACATGCCCAGAAACCAGTACTTCCCTGGGACCCCAAGCTTTTACACAGAAATCCCCATTTCCACCGAGGCCACAGCATCCAGCCTTGCTGCTGACCACAGGCACAAAGCCCAAAACGTAGAGCAAATACCTCCAGCAGCTTCTTCTATTAGTAGGACTTTCCTTGGGGAGCAGAGGCCATTGTGGCAGCAGAAGGGCAGCCTGTACCTTCAAGAGCAGATCTTCACACCACTGGGAAAAGGTGCTACAGCTTCTTTACTGCCTGAACCATTCCTAGCACCATAGCAAGCCAGATGCACTGTGAAAAGAGAGGAAAGAGGCTCTTGTCCTTGCAACCAACAGCTGCAGAAGATGCACACAGGGTTCCTTGGCCAACCTTATGTCCACACCAGCAATAACAGCCCATGCATGGGTCAGACCACAGTGAGCTGCAGCCACCACTGGCCACAGGGAAGGGGCACAGAAGGCAAAAATTGGGGTGGGAATGGTGTTCCCTGTCCATCCTTGACTGCACCCACCCCTTCATGCTACAGGGACAGGCAATTTCTAATGGCAGTTTGAAGAGACAAGGTGTCCATCAGACAAGAGTTGCCCTGCCTTGGATTACTCAGGCTGAAACCAGTTTCTTTGTCACTGGAAGGTTCTCTTGTGCATCTGGGAGGAAAGGAAGATTTCAGGATACCAGCATGCAGCAAAGGGCATCTCATTCAAAAAGTGCTCAGAGGTTTCATTGCACAAAGTTAAAATAAAAGACACCCCTTTAAGATACAGAAAAAAGGAAAAGTGTGTTGGGAAGAGAGGGAGGGGCTGCAGGGAGGGATGAGAGCAGCTGGAGAGGAATTCCAGGGGGACAGAGACAGGCAGTCACAAAGCCTGTTAATTATTTAAAAAATAAACTAACACAGAAAGGACATCCTTTGAAGGAGGGGGAGGCAGAACTTCAGGGTACCCATCAATTATACACAAACCAGCTCGGGGACACTGGGGATAAGGGTCCTGTGGGCAACCCTCATGGAGATGTCACCAGAAGCTGGCCCCATCCCACCACTCATGCCTTTGTGACCCTTCATTACCCCTGGTTTATTGTGTTTCATAACTCAAATTGATATCCACAAGAGGAAACAAAGAGACACAAAGCCAGGCTTGGCAAAGGTCTGTGTTTCTAATTGCATTGCAACCACATTTTCACCTGGCACCGCTGTGGCACACAGTGAACCAGCCCACTTGGGAGCCTCCCTCCCCATTTTGAAACGGTGACCACAACAAACAGTTGGGTGTTAAACCAAAGCCAACTGCATCCAGGCTGCTGCTTCCAGATCGAGGTGAGCAAAGCTATGAGGCAGGAGAATCAGGAACTAAAACTGACTGGAGCTTGGACCAAAACGGAGAAGAAGCTCCAGATCCCCAGTGTTCAATAGGATCAGGTCACACAAACCACTCCTGGGGATGGCACAACGTGACTTCTTGGCTGAACAGTCACCTCCACTGTTGGCTTTCAGATCTTTCTAAGAGCTCCATAGTCAACAATCAAAACACAAAGTTTAAGTAACAAAAGTATTTCTTCCCAATCTTAATATTATCTTATAACTTGAGCTTTGAGTTCATATCTCAACATTTTTACTAAAACCCTGTTACAGAAAGTCTGACACTTAGAAGGGGAAGAACCACCTCAGGTTCAGAAGCAGTCCTCACACACCCACTTCTCTTTTTCTTTTGATGGGAAAACATAAAATATCCACTAGAAACCAAAAGCACTAATTTGCCTTATGCACACCATTAAACAACGATTGAACCACAACACCTTTGGCTTACAAATGGTGCTAGCTGGAGTCCAAGTTTTCAACCTGAAGGTATGAAGACCTGTGGCCCACTACAAAACCTTAACCCGTAGAGGTCATCCTAATTCTTCCTACTCCTCTGCTTTTAGTTTACACATGAACTAATGTCGTCTCTTTGCATTGAGCCCCTCCTCAAAACATAGAGAAACGTGCAGCTCGCAAGCAAGAAGGGTGATGTGTGCCTGATAGAAACCACCCATAGAAATGAAACCACAACTTTTACAACAAATAGGCAAACACACAGAAACTCTATCTGCCACAATGATTTATTTAAAATAAACAAATCCAGCTGTGGTAAAATAATGACTTCTCTGCAGATACACACACGAATTCTGGCTATTTCATTACAAACACATTAAGTCTAGTCCCTCACCTCCAGCTCTTGAGGACAATTAAATGCACACAAACGTACTGCAGTGAATTTTCTCCTGCTAATTTGTGCAGCAGAGAAGAAGAATCACTGTGGCAATGAGATATGGTGCACCACAAATTTCTTCTGATGCTTTTGTGTCACCCTTTGGGAAGTTACTGGTGGCCCCCTTCCTATTAATAGCATGATACCGTGGGTCCATGGTGGCTTGGCCTCACATGTTTGGAGCTCTGCTTCATTTAAGTGTTTGGGATAACTTTTGCCCTTGTTGCTAGGGCTGGTGCTGCAAACCTCTTGTTGCCTTTAAATAGCCAGCTTCCTTACAGGCAGCAGAGTCTTTTCCATTTGTTACTTATTATATTGGTCATTGGCCCAATTGTGCTAGCCTTGTCCAGTGATTAAGCAAACAGTGCCAGGGCATCCTTCAGTTCAAGGGAACTAATCAGTTCGTTCCCCTCCTGTACAGTCTATTTGTCCTGTCACACGTGGGGATGATGCATCTCTGACCAAGGAGAAAAGGCACAGACCTACATCCATTTAGGTGAGACTCCTCATCCCAGGCTAAGCTTTATAGTCCCCGGGTTTAGAAAGCAGTCCCCAGTGATCAGCAGGAGTGAAGGGAAGAATCAGGCAGAAGAGGAGCATTAAGGGAACAAAGGCACAGAACAGATTTGCAGGGCTGAGTTTTGTACAGCCAGAAAGCCCAGCCTTTTCTTCTCTAAAGGCATTTCTCTTTGAACATTGGTCATAAAAGCCTGTGAGAAAGCCTTCTCTCCCTCTGGAGGCTGCTTCCTGAGCTACAGCTGCCCATGCTCACAGCCTTCCCTGCATTTCAGCCCTGAGCCTCTGCTCAAAGGCAGGAGGTGCCTCAGGTTACTTCTAGCATGTCCTGCTCTCCAGAGGGTACCACTGCTCCAGTGACACTGCTCAGGTGTTTAAAAACGGGAGACATATATGATAAATATTGATTAATCAAATGAAGAATTTTGATAAATATTTGACAGTAAATTTGTGGCCAGTCCACATCTTATAATAAAGGAAGAGCAGCCAGGGAAATGTGAAAGACAAAACAGACAGCAAGAAATGTGTCTGAGAGCTGAGATCATCACCATGGGGAGCTTCTCTCCATGCCCAGACAGCTCCTGGTGCCGATTCTTCATGGTCTCAGAGCCATTTCCACTGGTACTGCCACTGCTCTTGCTCCAGTGCCCCAGATCTGCAGGTCCCCTCAGCTCTTGCCCAAAGTCATTTCTTTCTCCCCTGAACAATCCTCTCTCTTTGTTGTGCTCCACACTGTGATTTTAACTGAGGTTTGCTCTACTTGCACCAACTGGTGAGACAAAAGATGGCCCAAAAGTGAGGGTGATAGCCTGGGCAGGGGAGAGTCACATTCAACCATGGGCTCACTATTCACCTCTTTCTGTCTACCACTGCCTTCTTCAAAGTGCTGCCCAGAGATATCTGGTAAAGGCTGGGAACAGTCTGCATGTGATGTCAGCCACCTGCCACTTCAAAAAATCCTGTCCAGTAGAGCTGGATGTTTATACTTGGGTGACACTTCAACTCTGCCAGCATCCAGAGTGGGACTCTGTCCTTCAGCAGATGGTGGGTTTCACCCTCCCTCCCCAAGGGTCACAGTGAACACTGCAGCCTGACCCAGCTCACATGGCCACACGCCGTGTGGCACAGCCCTCCCTTCAGACATGCTGCAGGCTCTGCAACTGACCCAAACCCACCTGAAGGTCAGGCAGAGGAGGAGGAGGAGGGTGGGGATAAGGCCACCCAACCTTCTCCAGCACCGAGACCCGCTGGCTGCTACTGGGGTGTGAAAAGGAAGAGGAAAAATGCCACAAAAGAATAAAAAGATTTCCAGTCCAAAGCACAATTAGGAAGAACTTACCCCTTTTTCTCAGGGTTAGTCTTTTTTTTTCTCTCTCTCTTTTTGGCCTGGCTTATGGCTGCCTGCAGCTCCCTTTACTGGTTGCCTAGCAGGGCCAGCATTCATGGCAAGCTGAGGTACACCATGGATGCTCCCTGGAAGCAGCCTGCTATTTCCTACCCAGATGTCTTTTATTTCTGTCAGCATCATTGCTCGAAGAGCAACAATAGTGCTTTATTTCCATGGCTCTCATTTTCAACTAGCCTAATGACAACCTTGCCTTACCTTCAGCTATGTTGTAGCCTAGATGAAAATCGCACGCAGAATAATTCAAAACAAATCAAGGTGGCTAAGTTTGTTAATCCTTCCATCCTGCAAAGCTGAAGGGTTATTTTACAGAGCACAAACACTCAGGCTGCACAGTTCTGCTCAACTGCCCTGCAACAGTCAAGAACAGCTGAAGCAATTCGCAATGCCCCATCTCCTCCAAAAGGCACAAACTCCGAGGAAGGAATCAATGGGAAAACTTCACAATACAGAGCCCTTAGCTCAAGACACATTTTAGGGATAAAGCCTTTAAAAGGCAGGGGATAAGATGTCACACTAGGACATAAGAAAGGGTTGAGCTCTATCCATGCATATTTGGCCATGCCATAGAGTCTTGGGTTCTCCACATGAAATGTAAGATAATGGTATTTGTTTCCTTCATGAAATCATTTGGATTTCACTGACATAACAGGCTAAGAACTACACCTCTGATTTATTTATACCATTCTATTATTGAACATATTAGTTGTAATACTGACAAATATGCTGGAACAGATATAAGAAAAAAATGTTTCTACAATCTTCTACCCACAAGCACTGGATGTGGAAGATATCTGGCTGGAAATGAATTCTCCCCCCCATTGAACATATTAGTTGTAATACTGACAGATAAGCTGGAACAGATATAAGAAAAAAACGTTTCTACAAACTTCTACCCACAAGCACTGGATGTGGAGGATATCTGGCTGGAAATGAACTCTCCCCCCCTGGTTAGTTTTTGAATAGGATTTGTGAC